>NW_028261386.1:1794216-1814216 GCF_051295495.1 Thamnophis sirtalis | reverse complement strand
ATAGATAGATAGATAGATAGATAGATAGATAGAATAGATAGATAGATAGATAGATAGATAGAATAGATGATAGATAGATAGATAGATAGATAGATAGATAGATAGATAGATAGATAGATAGATAGAAAGAAGAGATGGATGGATAGATGGATACCAGTACATAGATTGAGATAGATAGATAGATAGATAGATAGATAGATAGATAGATAGATAGATGGATGGATGGATGGATGGATGGATGGATGGATGGATGGATGGATGGATGAAAGAAAGGATGGATGGAAGATAGATAGATGGATTGATGGATGGATGGATGGAAGGAAGTTAGATAGATAGATAGATAGATAGAAGATAGATAGAAGATAGATAGATAGATAGATAGATAGATAGATAGATAGATAGATAGATAGAAAGAAGATAGATCGATGGATGGATGGATGGATACCAGTACATAGATTGAGATGGATAGATAGATAGATAGATAGATAGATGGATGGATGGATGGATGGATGGATGGAAGATAGATAGTTGGATTGATGGATGGATGGATGGAAGGAAGTTAGATAGATAGAAGATAGATAGATAGATAGATAGATAGATAGATAGATAGATAGAAGATAGATAGAAGATAGATGGATGGATGGATGGATGGATGGATGGATGGATGGATGGATGGATGGACGGACGGATACCAGTACATAGATTGTGATGGATGGATGGATGGATGGATGGATGGATAGATAGAAGGATGGATGGATGGAAGATAGATAGATGGATTGATGGATGGATGGATGGAAGGAAGTTAGATAGATAGAAGATAGATAGATAGATAGATAGATAGATAGAAGATAGATAGAAGATAGATGGATGGATGGATGGATGGATGGATGGATGGACGGACGGATACCAGTACATAGATTGTGATGGATGGATGGATGGATGGATGGATGGATAGATAGATAGAAGGATGGATGGATGGAAGATAGATAGATGGATTGATGGACGGACGGACGGACGGACAGATACCGGTACATAGATTGAGATGGATAGATAGATAGATAGATAGATAGATAGATAGATAGATAGATAGATAGATAGATAGATAGATGATGGATGGATGGAAGATAGATAGATAGATAGACAGACAGACATTGAGATATAGATAAAAAGATAGATAGATTGAGATAAATAGACAGTTAAACTGAAATAAATTATATAGACCAGTGATGGTGAACCTTTTTGGCACTGAGTGCGCAAACTGGAATGTGCGTGCATGCGCGTGCCAGAGTGCTGGAAACTCGAAGACCAGATGGCTGGTGCGCATACGCATGCCTGCCAGAGGATTTTCGGCATCAACATTTGTGCCCACCAGCTGGTCTTTGCATGTGCCAGAGCACCGGAAACCCAATGTCCAGCTGGCCAGCATGCGCGTGCCTGAAAACGATCCTGAAAAGCAGCCTGAAAACGGCTGGAAACGACCTGAAATTTTTGGGGCCATTTTCAGGCCGGTTCCTGGTGCTCTGGATGCCCACGAAGACCAGCTGGCTGGCGTGCATGTGAAACCAGAAGAGCAGCTGGCAATGGCACACATGAGAGGGCTCTGCGTGCCACTATTGGCACGCCAGTGGTGGGTTCCTACCAGTTTGGCCCAGTTCAGCCAAACCGGTAATGGCATGCCAGCCTGGGTCGCAGAACTGGCAGCGATCCAGGCTGGCCACGCCCCCGAACCAGTTCCCTACCACCATCTTGTTTTTGAGTTCTGTGCATGTGCAGAAAAATTTCTATTGGACAGTGCATGTGTGCGCATGCATGCAGAGGGCATACAGCGTGCACCCAAAGTGCGCCCACAAGCGAAGTGGCAGTAACACCAGCCGGAACCCACCGTGTATGCCACAGGTTCGCCATCACGGATATAGATAGAGGTGAGAGAGAGAGAGAGAGAGAGAGAGAGAGAGAGAGAGAGAGAGAGAGAGAGAGAGAGAGAGAGAGAGAGAGAGAGAGAGAGAGAGAGAGATAAAGAAAGTGAAGGAGATGAGAAAGAGAGAAAGAAGTTTAGCTAAGGTAAGGGAATAAGAAATGATACTAAATTATATCTGGGTTGGTGGAAATACCATCCCAAGGAAACATAAACTGAGATTTAAAATAGACCCCAACAACAATAAAAAAAGAAAGGGAGAGAGGAGGAGAGAATGAAAGGAAGATGGGGGAAAGAAGAAAGAGGTAAGGAGAAGAGGGTGGAAGGGAGAGAAAGAGAAGGAGAAAGGGTAGGAAAAGGAAGAGGAAGAGTAGGAGTAGGAGAAAGGGAAGGGAAGAAGGAAGGGGAAGGAGAGGAGGATAGAAGGGAGAGAAAGAGAAGGAGAGAGGGTAGGCAGGGGAAGAGGAAGAAAGTTAAGGGAAGAAGGAAGGGGAAGGAGAAGAGGATAGAAGGGAGAGAAAGAGAAGGAGAGAGGGTAGGCAGGGGAAGGGGAAGAGGAAGAGGAAGAGTAGGAGTAAGAGAAAGGTAAGTGAAGAAGGAAGGGGAAGGAGAGGAGGAAGGAAGTAAGTAGAGAAGGGAGGGAGGGAGAAAAGAAAGGGAAAATAATGTAGTGTTACAACAGGAGGAAGGGATGGTAAATAAAGCATCCCCAACTGTATATTACAACCTATTAAATGAAATAATAAATGTATAAGAATGACAAATGTAAAGAAGAATAACAATTATGTGAATGTATACTTAAAATGGTATGTAAGGGAATAAAAAATAAAAAAGTGGGGGGGGAAGGAAGAGAGAGAGAGAGAGAGAAAAAAAGAGACAGGCAAACAGATAAATATTGTGAACCTGAAGTTGAATCTATCCTTTTAACATCACCAGGAATGTTCTTGCTACTATTTCAACCATCCTGCCAGCCTTCCAACCTCGAAATGATTCCATTCTGAGCTCAAAATATTCTCTCTCGTATTGGAAGCAGAGTCATTCTAGGGCTAGAAGACTCTGGATGAGATTGGAAAAGCCTTCCTGGACTTATTCCACCTTTGAAATAGGGTGACGCACTTCACACTTCAAACATCTTGCATGCTTCGACCCGTGCTATTTAAAAAGATGCAATTATTTGCGCACGCCTCGTTTTAATCGCCTGGCAAGAGGATGCGAAGGGCAACTCCTGACCTCTGAAAAACATCCATTTGGGAGTCCCCAAAAAGATGCTTTTCCAAAAGCAACTGGGTGGGGGGGTTTGTTGTTGTTTTTTGGAAGATATTTCGCTTCTCCTCCGTGAAGCTTCTTCAGTTCTTCAGAAGAAGTTTCTTGGAGGAGAGACGAAAGGTCTTCAAAGAAAAAAAAAAAAAGAAAACCCAAGAAAGTCCGGTTGGGTTTTGGCAAAAGCCCGCTTGGGACAACCACAGCCTGGATGACTAAGAATCTCCACAGGCATCCATTTTGGGAAATAGCTCCCTTAGGGAGGTCTGTAAGCATGGTAAAATAAAATCAAAATGGCGGCCTCAACTTTGTGATTGAAGCTCTTTTGAAGGGTGTTGTAATGTCTACACTCTGGAAGCCTTCGTTTTCCTTCTATTGTTGTTATTAGTTGCGAAGTCATTTCCAATCTATCGCGACCCAATGGACAACGTTCCTCCAGGCCTTCCTGTCCTCTACCATCCTCTGGAGTCCATTTAAGCTCACGCCGACTGATTTGGTGACTCCATCCAGCCACCTCCTTCTCTGCCTTCTTCTTTTGCCCTCCATCTTTCCCAGTGTGAGGCTCTTCTCCACGGAGTCCTTCCTTCTCATTAGGTGGCCAACGCCTTTGAGCTTCCTCTTCAGGATCTGGCCTTCTAAACAGCAGTCAGGGTTGATCTCCTCTGACCGGTTGGATGGCCTTGCAGTCCAAGGGACTCAATGCAGGAGTCTTCTCCAGCACCAGAGTCCAAAAGCCTCCATTCTTTGGCTTCCTTCCTTCTCATTCGGTGGCCAAAATCTTTTGAGTTTCCTCTTCAGGATCTGGCCTTCTAAAGAGCAGTCAGCGTGGATCTCCTCTAGGACTGACCAGTTGGATGGCCTTGCAGTCCAAGGGACTCAATGCAGGAGTCTTCTCCAGTACCAGAGTTCAAAGGCCTCCATTCTTTGGCTCTCAGCCTTCCTTATGGTCCAACATTCACAGCCATCCATTGCAACTGGGAAAACCATCGCCTTGACTAGACACACATTTGTTGTTGACAGAGGGATGTCTCTGCTTCCTTCTACACAGAGACATATATCTTAAGTTTGTTTGCCTTTTTTTTTTTTGGTACTTAAGATAACCAGCAGAGAGATTCAGGTCTCGTAAGCCAGATTTATGCATTATCTGCATGCCGCAAAGATGAAAGTCTTCGTGTTGCTTGCAAACCGTTCAAAGCCAGCACCAGACGGGCTGTTTATCCCCTGGGAAATTTGAGATGTTAGCAAAGAGGGTCCCAGACAAAATGTTCGGTTGTTTTTTCATATCTACCTGGCGATGCCGGCTGAAGGCTTCCGTGGAAAATTACAGGTCAACCCTTAACTTGCAATCGTTCGGTTAGCAATCGTTCCAGAGGTGGTACTCAGCGGGTTCTGACCAGTACGATCTTCCTTGCCACCTTTTTAAAGTGAATCATTGCACTTGTTAAGTTGGTAACACATTGTGACTTTGCTTGTCATTGCAAAAGGTGACAAGATAGCCATCTTGTTTGAAATGGTCTAGGGCAGGGAAGGCGAACGTTTTAGGCACCGAGTCCCCAAATCAGAACATGCTAGCATGCAGTTGCATGTGCGCATGTGTGCATGTGCTGGAGTGCCAGCCAGCTGGTCTTTGCTCACCGGAGGACCAGAAACCTGAAGACCAGCTGGCCAGTGCGTGCATGCCTGTTTTCCGGGCCATTTTCAGGCTGTTTTCAGGCTGTTTTTTGGGTTATTTCCAGGCCAGTTTTTGGGCCGTTTTCAGGCCATATTCCGGCACTCGCAAAGAGCAGCTTGCCGGCACGCATGTGTTCCAGAAACCAGAGGAGCAGCTGGTGATGGTGCATGTGCCCAGAGAGAAGGCTCTGTGTGCCACCTCTGGCATGTGTGCCATAGGTTCGCCCTCACGGGTGTAGGATCTCCTGTTTGAGCAGAGGGTTGGACTAGAAGGCCTCCAAGGTCCTCTCTGTTATTCCTTTCTATTAGTCTCTTTACAAGCTGTAAAGGGTTCCTTCAGACCTGCCAATGTGGACTTCAATTCCCAGAATTCCTGAGCCATCTATCTCTATCTCTATCTCTATCATCTATCTATCTATCTATCTATCTATCTATCTATCTATCTATCTATCTATCTATCTATCTATCTATCTATCTATCTATCTATCTATCTATCTCCCAAATCTCTCTTATCTCTCTCTTTCTATCCATCCTTATCTATGGTGTCTGTCTGTCTGTCTGTCTGTCTGTCTGTCTGTCTGTCTGTCTGTCTGTCTGTCTGTCTGTCTATCTATCTATCTATCTATCTATCTATCTATCTATCTATCTATCTATCTATCTATCGTCTATCTAATATCTCTTTCTCTCCATCAATCCTTATCTATGGTGTCTGTCTGTCTGTCTGTCTGCCTGCCTGCCTACCTACCTACTTACCTATCTCCCCCTCTCATCTGTCTGTCTGTCTGTCTGTCTGTCTAATATCTCTTTCTCTCCATCAATCCTTATCTATGGTGTCTGTCTGTCTGTCTGTCTACCTACCTACCTACCTATCTCCCCCTCTCATCTGTCTGTCCGTCTATCTGTCTAATATCTCTTTCTCTCCATCAATCCTTATCTATGGTGTCTGTCTGTCTGTCTGTCTGTCTACCTACCTACCTATCTATCTCCCCCTCTCATCTGTCTGTCTGTCTGTCTGTCTGTCTGTCTGTCTGTCTGTCTGTCTGTCTGTCTGTCTGTCTGTCTGTCTGTCTGTCTGTCTGTCTGTCTGTCTGTCTATCTATCTATCTATCTATCTATCTATCTATCTATCTATCTATCTATCTATGTCTATATATCTATTACAAGATGTTTGTTAGTGTTCCTTCAGACCTGTGGACTTCAACTCCCAGAATCCCTGAGCCAGCTTGGCTGGCTCAGGAATTCTGGGAGCTGAAGTCTACGAGTCCTAAAATGGCCAGAGCTGCCCACGCTTGTTCCTGGGCCAAGAGCCTCAGCCTCCAGCCTCTTCACATCCCAGACTGTGACACATTCCTCCTCGGAGGGAGCAGCAATCCAAGCCGCCACAGGCCGCTGGCATCCTCAGCATTCCAAGTACTTAGGCCTGGCACCTCAGCCAAATCAACAGGCCTCTACAGACGTCCAGCAATTTCTCACACCAGCCTCGCATCAGCCCCGTCGGCGCCTGCCGAGCCAACATTGTCTGGTCAAGCAGAGGATTCAGGAGTTCAGACCGAAAACATCAAGCAGGCCGGATCAAGTGACGCTCAGAAGGGAGCAGCTCAGAAGGGTCCGGCGAGAACCTACCTCGCTGGACCTTCCTGAAATTTCCCCAAAGTGTTAGTCAGCCATTCTCAAGTGAATGCCTTTTTTTTTTTTTGGCCTAGATTGGACTTCGATTCCCAGAATCCCTTAGTAGCCTTTGCTTCGCACTTGGAGTGGAGGCCACCAGGTTGATGAAGATCAAGTAAGAGAAATGGTGGGCTATTAAGCTGGTGGGTCTAAGGGCCCAATTATCTGGTACTTTCAATCTCTCTCCCTCTCTTTCTCTTTCTTCTTCCCTCCCCATTCATATCTATCTTTACCCCGTCTGTCTGTCTGTCTGTTTGTCTGTCTGTCTATCTATCTCTTTCTGTATGTATGTATGTATGTGTCTGTCTGTCTGTCTGTCTGCCTACCTACCTACCTACCTACCCACCCACCCACCCACCTACATATATCCTTCTATCTATACCTACCTTTCTCCCCACCTCTATCTCAACCGTCCATCCATCCATTTATCTATCTAATCTCTTTCTTTCTCTCCACCCATCCTTATCTATGTTGTTTGTCTATCTGTATGTCTGTCTATCTATTTATCTATCTATCATCTCTCTCTCTCTCTCTCTCATCTTTCTTTCTTTCTTTCTTTCTTTCTTTCTTTCTTTCTTTCTTTCTAATCTCTCTCTTTCTCTCCACCCATCCTTATCTATGGTATCTGTCTATTTCTCTATCATCTCTTTCTCTCTCTCATCTATCCATCTTTCTTTCTTTCTAATCTCTCTCTTCCTCTCCATCCATCCTTATCTATGGTATCTGTCTGTCTATTTATCTATCTATCATCTCTTTCTCTCTCTCATCTATCCATCTTTCTTTCTTTCTTTCTCTTTCTTTCTTTCTTTCTTTCTTTCTTTCTTTCTTTCTTTCTTTCTAATCTGTCTCTCCATCCATCCTTTATCTATGCTGTCTGTCTGTCTGTCTGTCTTATCTATCTATCTTTCTATCTATCTATCTATCTATCTATCTATCTATCTATCTATCTATCTATCTATCTATCTATCATCTCTTACTCTCTCTCCACCCATCCATCCCATCCCATCTCTGTCTGTCTGTCAGTCTGTCTGTCCGTCCATCCTTTCATCCACCCATCCATGCATCCACCCATATCTCTCCATCCATCCCTGGTCTACAGAGATGCTAATTCCTGGAACTGAAGGTCACAATAACATCCACGGTCCATGTTCACTTCATGCATCTCGGGAGTACAACAAGACAGTGGGAGGAGCGGTCCTTAACCCCTCGACCCTGAAGGAGGAGCGGTCCTTAACCCCTCGACCCTGAACTCCTCCCTTGGTTCCTCTAGGTTTGCCTTGGGAGACAACAAGGCTTCCTAGAACCTGGATTTTGGGAAGCTAGAAGATCCTTAATTCCGAATGGCAAGGGCCCAAATCCACAGGAACAGCTTTTCAATAACACAACCCTGAACAGGTCTCCTTGTAGATCCATCCCATCCCACCATGTTTCTCTCCATTCCCTGGGTTTGATCACCTTTAGCCAGTTTTCTCTTTCCCTCCTCCTCCTCCTCCTCCTCTTCCTCAGAAAGTGCCTTTCTCTTCTGATAGGCGCCAGTCAGAGAAGGGTTAAGAAAATGTTTATGGCAAGGCTGGCTTCAGAGTTGAAAGTAATGTGATCAGTAATGAATTTTGCGTTACATTAGGGTTGTATAAATGGACAGACAAGCACAGACACCAAGTGGCCAGGAGTCAGGGCTAATTTAATGAGGCTAAAATAGAGACAGCACCAATTAGACGCCGGGCCAGCTCAGCGCTCCTGCAGGGACCGCAAATGAATAGGTACAAATCAAATTAGGGACTAATAGAAGCAGTATAACAGAGGGCAGTCAATGCTAAATGCATTTGGGCCTTATGACCTCCCTGCTCTGAACAACAGAATCCTAAATTTGGAGGAGAGAGAGAGAGAGAGAGAGAGAGAGAGAGAGAGAGAGAGAGAGAGAGAGAGGATAGGGGAAGACAAATGCGAGAGAATGAAAGAGGAAGCGAAAAAGAGAAAGACTATGAGAAAGAAAGAAGGGCAGAAAGAGAAAGAGAGAAAATAGGAAGAAAGAAAAGAGAAAAAGAGAGAAAGGGAGGGGAGAGAAAGAGAAAGAAAGAAAGAAAGAAAGAAGACAGCAGAAAAGAGAAAGGAGAGACAGAGAGAAAGAAAGAATATGGGAGAAAAAAGAAGAGAAAGAGTGAGAGAGAGACACAGAGAGAAGGATAGGAAGAAAGGGAGCCAAATGAGAATGAGTGAAAGAGAAAGAAAAAAATGAGAGAGGACAAGAAAGAAAGAGAGACAGAAAGAGAAAGGGAGAAAAATAGGAAGAAAGAAAAGAAAGAGAGGGGAGAGAAAGAGAGAAAGAAAGAGGCTAGCAAGAAAGAAAAAGGAGAGAGAGAGTGAAAGAGAAAGAGAGAGAATATGGGAGAAAAAAGGAGAAAGAGAGAGAGAGACACAGAGAGAGGGATAGGAAGAAAGGGAGACAAATGAGAGAGAGAGAGAGAGTGAAAGAGATAGAGAAAGAGAGAGAGAGGATGAGAAAGAAGGGGACAGAAATAGAAAGAGAGAAAAATAGGAAGAAAGAAAAGAGAACGAGAATGAAGAGTATGAGAAAGTGAGAAAGAAAGAGAAAGAAAAAAGAGGATAGCAAGAAAGAGAAAGGAGAGAAAAAAAGGGAGAATATGGGAGAGAAGAAGAGAAAGAGGAAAATAGGAAGAAAGAGAAAGAGACAGAGAGGAAAGAAAGAGAGAAAGAGACAGAGAGGAAAGAAAGAGAGAGAAAGAGATGGAGAGAAAAGAGAAAGAAAAGATAGCAAGAAAGAGAGGAAAGAAAGAGAAAGAAAGAGAGAGGGAGAAGAGAGAAAGGATAGAAAGGGAGAATGCGGGAAAGAAAAAGAAAGGGAGAGAAAGAGAGAAGAAAGAGAAACAGTGAAAAAGAAAGAGAAATGAGAGAAAGACAGAGAGAAAGAGCGAGAGAGAGAAAGAGTGAGATTAAGAGGATAGGAGAATGATAATCAAGGAAAGTCTTGCTTGCAAGAGAGAGAGAGAGAGAGAGAGAGAGAGAGAGAGAGAGAGAGAGAGAGAGAGAGAGTGTGTGTCTGGAAAATAGCAGTAGACTTATATACCGCTTCATAGGCCTTTCAGGCCTCTCTAAGCGGTTTACAGAGAGTCAGCATATTGCCCCCAACAATCTGGGTCCTCATTTTACCCACCTTGGAAGGATGGAAGGCTGAGTCAACCCTGAGCCGGTGAGATTTGAACCGCTGACCTGCTGATCTAGCAGTAGCCTGCAGTGCTGCATTTAACCACTGCGCCACCTTGGCTCTTTTAAATAAAAATATCTGAGCATCAGCCATTTTGCACACGCAAGGAGTGTTCCTTCCCCAGGGAACAATGCATTAAAAAGCCCCCCACCCAAGACCCACAGTGCCAAATCGGATCGCTTTCGCGCGATCATCTGATGCTCAGAGGAAGAGAGCTGAAATTCCCACCAACCCGGGCCGGGCGGAGGAGGGCTGGCTGGTAACAAGGGAATTCCTTGGCCAGGACTGGCAACGGCTCTCCGAAAGGATGAACAATGCAATCCATGGGGAATCCACATCTCGGAAAGTCACAATAGACTGTTGCATGTATCTGCGTAAATGGGGTGGGGTGATGGCTTTGGGGTGGGGTGTCTGGGGAGACAAGTCAAGACCAGACAACGCAAGTAGTCCTCGATTTACAACAGTCCGCTTAGCGACCGTTCCCAGTTGCAACGGCGCTGAACAACCTGACTTACGACAGTCCTTCACACAATCGTTGCGGCATCCCCGTGGTCACGGGATCGAAATTCAGGCACTGGGCAACCGACTCACATTTATGACGGTCGCAGTGACCCACGGTCATGTGGTCCCCTTTTGTGACTTTCCGACAAGCAATTCCGACAACCGGGGTCAATCCACAACCGTGTTATCGGCTTCGCGTTCGGCAGCAATTCACTGAACAACTGTGGCAAAGACAGGTTGCAGAAAGCTCACAACCGTCTCGCTTAGCGACAGAAACGTTGGCCTCAGTGGCAGTTGTAAGTTGAGGACTACCTGCACAGGGCAGAGGAATGTGCCTATTTACTTTCCTTCAACTGCTCTCAGCTACGGCTATTTTTAAGGATGCCTGCATTGGAGTTATGGCTGCCTCTCCCTCTCTCTCTCTCTCTCTCTCTCTCTCTCTCTCCCTCCCTCCCTCCCTCCCTCCCTCTCTCTCTCCCTCCCTCCCTCCCTCCCTTTCTCCTTCCATCTTTTCCCCTTCTCCCTCCTTCATCCCCATCTTTTCTCCTTCCACTCACCTCCCCTCTTCCTCCTCCTCTTCTTCATCCCCCTCCCCCTCCTCTTCTTCTCCTTCTCCTCCTTCCTCCTCTTCTTCTCCATCCCCATCTCTTCTCCTCCTCCGCCCTGATTCTCCTCCTCCCTTTCTCCTTGAATCTCTTCCCCTTCTCCCTCCTTCATCCCCATCTTTTCTCTTCCCCTCTCCCCTCTTCTTCCTCCTCTTCTTCTTCCTCCCCCTTCCCATCCTCTTCTTCTCCTCCTCCTCCTTCCTCCTCTTCTTCTTCATCCCCATCACTTCTTCTCCTCCCTAATCCTTCTCCTTCCATCTCTTCTCCATCTCCCTCCTTCTTTATCCCCATCTTTTCTCCTTCCCCCTCCTCCCCGCTCTTCTTCTTCCTCCTCCTCTTCATCCCCATCTCTCCTCCTCCTCTCTTCCTCCTTCTTTCTCCCCATCTTTTCTCCTCCTCCTTCCTCTGCTTCCTTCCCCCCCTCCTCTTCTTCTCCCCACCATCCCGTGATTCACTCAACAATTGCGGCAAAATGTCCATAACATTGGAAGTGACTCACTTAATCACTATCTGGCTTAGGAATAGAAATTCTCGTCCCCGTTTGTGGTCGTAAGTCGAGGTGCTTCCAGATAGTAAAACAGATGTTTGGGTTAGCGAAAGAATGGAGAGCAGATGGACAGAGAGCGAAAGAGAAAGAGAGAAAAAGAGGAAGGGAGGGAAGGAAGGAAAGGGGCGAGCAGGTGCTAATAGCATCCTGAAGGAATAAAACAGAAATAAGCTTTATTTTAAGAGACGCGGCCATCTGGATTCATGAGTAATTCTTAAACTGAGCCCCAGATAGTTTAACATGCTGCAAAATACACGTTTATTCAAGAAATGGAATCTCTCAAGACGCATAAGAGGCCAATTTAATGAGGCCTCCTCCAGTACAGGAAGTCCTCGACTTACAACCACAATTGAGCTCAAAATTTCTGTTGCTAAGCAAAACAGTTG
This sequence comes from Thamnophis sirtalis, assembly GCF_051295495.1. Taxonomy (NCBI): domain Eukaryota; kingdom Metazoa; phylum Chordata; class Lepidosauria; order Squamata; family Natricidae; genus Thamnophis; species Thamnophis sirtalis. The sequence goes on along the minus strand of NW_028261386.1, from coordinate 1,802,440 downwards.
AATCAGTGAATTTTGTCCCATTTTACGGCCGGTCTTGCCACAGTTGGTAAGTGAATCACGGGCAGTTGTTACCTTAATCACACTATTGTTCAGTTCATCTGGCTTCCCCATTGACTTTGTGTGTCAGAATGTCGCAAAATGTACCCCGGGACAACTCACCATGTCCAACTCACTATCGCCAACTCACCATGGCCAACTCACTATGGCCCACTCATCACAACCAACTTGCTATGGCCAACTCACTATGGCCAACACACTATTGCCCAGTCATCACAACCAACTTGCTATGGCCAACTCACTATGGCCAACTCACCATGGCCAACTTGTTATAGCCAACTCACCATGTCCAACTCACTATGGCCAACTCACCACGGCCAACTCACCATGGCCAACTCATCACGGCCAACTCACTATGGTCCACTCATCACAGCCAACTTGCTATGGCCAACTCTCTATGGCCAACTCACTATGGCCCACTCATCACAGCCAACTTGTTATAGCCAACTCACCATATCCAATTCACTATGGCCAACTTGCAACAGCCAACTCACTATGGCCAACTCATCATAGCCAACTTGCTATAGCCAACTTGCTATAGCCAACTCACCATGGCCAACTCGCCACTGCCAACTTGCCACCGCCAGATTGCTGCGGGACAGCTCACTGCAGGACAAGAGTTACACTAATATCAAAGAAATAGAGGAATAGAGTCATTAAAGAAAGAGGTCAAAGGAGGGACAGAATGAAATGTGAATTAAAATATTTTATTCTTTATTTTAAATAATTAAATAGAATTTCTAAATTGTCCCACAGCAAGTTGGCCGTGGCAAATTGTGCTAAGAGTCCCTTCTGAGCAAAGTCAACGGAGAAGTCAGACTCACACAGCGACCACATCACTAATGGAATAACCACAGCGGTTCGCTTAACAACCACGGCAAGAAAAGAAAAGGATGTTGGTGACTGCAAGTCTGATTTTATTGGCTTCATCCGGGTTGATTTTGGTGAGTAGCTTCAACTCCGCATATGATGTCTTCAGTGGGGATGCGTTTAGGGGTGACTGCAAAGTTGAATCCTCTGGAAAGGACATTGGTTTCAGCTGTGGGGAGGGTTCTGTCTGATATGTTGTGTACTGCTTGTTTCATGAGCTGCTGTGGAGGAGGGTTGGGTTTCTGTGGTTTTTCTAGTCGGTGGAGTTTGTCGGTGTGTTTATCTGTCATGTAGGAGATTTCTATTTCGGCTCTCCAGAGGACTAGTTGTTTGGATTTATCCCAGAGTGCTGGGTGGATTTTGTTGCTGAGTTTGGGGTGAAGAATGAGTAGGTCCCGGTTGCTTTGGTCTAGTAGGAAACCCCAAAGACAAAATCCAGCTAGAAAACCAAGGAGTCTGTGAAATACCATGCAAAATCTGCCCTGCAACATACATAGGACAAACGAACAGGAGAATAAATGCAGGCATCGCGGAACACAAGAAGGCAGTCAGAAAAGAAGAAAAAAATTCCTCCCTTTTCCAGCACCTGAAAGCAACAGGACATGAAATTGATTTTGAAGGAACCAGGTTAATCTCTAAAACTGAACACTTCAACAAGAGAATAATTATGGAAGCTATCGAAATAGAGAAACACCCCCACAACATGAATAAATGTGACGATACCTCCCACCTCCCAGACATCTGGAAACCAGCCCTAGTCATCAAACGAGCCCCACCCACCACCCAGGCTGTTACAACACGAAACAACAATAGACACACAGCCAGCACCAATGAGCACCAATCTATCAATCATGATACAACCACACAACCAATCATTCCACTTACTGAAACAAAGCCAGCACGCGATACCCCCACCTAGATTTATAGAAAGACGGCAGCTCCGACACGCTATAAGCTGAAAACACCAGCCTGAAGATGGCGAGTGCGAGACCTCGTCAAAACGTTGCCAAGACAATCTCAATCTTACACGGGGAAAAACCCGAATATAAGACCAGCATATCTACAACTGTGAAAATCTACATATATATATATATATATGACTACTCCTGGAAACACCAAGCCTGAAGTAGCCTGAAGCAGCCTGAAGATGACGAATGAGACTTCGTCGAAACGTCGCCAAGACATCTCCAATTCTACGCGGGAGAAAACCCGAACAACTAGAGACCTACATACCAACACCCGCAAAAACCTCAGAAAATATATATATATAATATATATATATATATATATATATATATATATATATATATATGTGTGTGTGTGTGTGTGTGTGTGTGTGTGTGTGTGTGTGTGTGTGTGTGTGTGTGTGTGTCCGTCCGTCAGTGTCCATTTTTACACGTTTTTCATCTACTCCTATTAATTCCATACAATACATCTTATATCCTTCTATACACATATATTTCTCTTATATTTCTTATTCCGTACTATTTTATATACAGCCTATCTTACATTTTCCCCCTCTTGTTAATTCTGCGCATTGGTTTCTAGGGCAGCTGTGTGGCCTCTGACGTCGAAAAAACTCTTGCCTTTTCTTGGGAACAATGCGGTCCTGGAGAATTTGTGAATGTTCCCCCCCCCTTTTTTTAAAATTCCCAAGTCCCCTTTCTTTTCGTTTCCTTGGAAGGGATAAAATTACGCTTTTCCTACATTATGGATCATTTCCTATTCTTCCGTCTGGTTCCCTCGTAGTGCCAACATCCGGAGTGATTTTTTTAAACTTAATATAGAACATTATGCGAAACTGAAAGTCCAATTTATGTGGGGGGGTGTTGGGGGGGGGAACCCTGTCTTTTTAACAAGGAAGGCTGTACAGGTAGATCTCGACTGAGAACAATTCTTTTAGTGATGGTTCAAAGTTACAACGGCACTGAAAAAAGTGACTTACGACCGTTTTTAACACTTACGACCATTTCAGCACCCCCCAGGGTCACGTGATCAAAATTCAGGCATTTGGCAACTGGTTCATATTTATGACCATTGTAGTGTTCCGGGGTCCTTTTTTACGACCTTCTGACAAGCAAAGTCAATGGGGAAGCCAGATTCACTTAACGACCGTGTTGCTAACTGAACAACTGCCAACCGTGGCAAGAAAGGTCGTAAAACTGGGCCAAACTCCCTTGACAAAGGTTTTCCCTTAGCAACTTAAATTTTCTGCTCCACTGTGGTCGTAAGTCGAGGATTACCTGTATCTGGAAAGGGCAAACAAGAGGAGAATTTATTTTTTGGCTCTACGGGCAGTCCCCGACTTACAACTCTTTGTTTAGCGACCGTTCAATATGACCATGGCGCTGCAAAACAGGACTTAGAATCCATCCTCGCCTTACAACCGCCACAGCATTCTGAAGGCTGTGTGATTCACTTAACAACGGCGGCAGCAAAGGTTGTAACGCGGGGCGCAATTTACTTAACAACGGTCTTGCTTAGCAGTGAACATTTTGGGCTCAGTTGCGGTCGTAAGTTGAGGATTACTTGTATTCTGCCGCAGTCTTGGTTGGCTGCAAACACCCCACCCTGAGTAGAAACCACATTTTTTTGCACAGGGGTTACTCACTTCTCGGCTATGGGCTGCCCCAAAACATGAAGAGAAGGTGGCAGAAGAGGGCTGCAACCTTGGGTGTCCCTCTTGCCAGTCAACGTATTACGAGGACCAAAGATTTTAACAGGGAATGTTAAACGTGTTAAAAAAGTTTTAAGAGATCCGTACTAGCAAATCCAGCCCTCGTCAGTAAAGGATGTTCAAAATGACCACTCGGAAATTTGAAAGAAATTCTAAAACACACAGAGAGAAAAACAGCAGAAGAAAAATTCTGAGGGGGAGCAAAAGGACTTTTGCTTATAATTTAGAATTCGTTCCCACCCTCTCTTCCTCCATCCATCATCCTTCCTTCCTCTCCATCCTTCCTTCCTTCCCCCCTGCCTCCTTTTCTTCCTTCTATTCACCTCATTCCTTCATTCTCTCCATCCACATTCCTTCTCCTTCCTTCTTTCCTTTCCTTCTTTCCCTCCGTCCCTCTCTCCCTCCATCCTTCTCTTTCCCTCTATCCATCTTCCTTCCTTCCTCTCCATCTTTCCTTCCATCTTCCCTTCCTTCCTTCTTTCCTTCCTTCTTTTATTCTGTCTATTCACGTTCCTTCTCCTTCCTTCTTTCCTTTCCCTCCGTCCCTCTCTCCCTCCTTCCATCCTTTTCTTTCCCTCTATCTTCCTTCCTTCCTTCCTTCCTTCCTTCCTTCCTTCCTTCCTTCCTTCCTTCCTTCCTTCCTTCCTCCTTTTATTCCATCTATTCACCTTCCTTCTCCTTCCTTCCTTCCTCTCCCTCCTTCCTTCTATCTTCCCTTCCTTCCTTCTTTCCCTTCCTCCTTTTATTCCATCTATTCATCTTCCCTCTCCTTCCTCTCCATCTTCCCTTCCTTCCTTCTTTCCCTCCTTTTATTCCATCTATTCACCTTCCTTCTTTCCTTCCTTTCTCTTCCTCTTTTCTTCCATCTTCCCTTCCTTCCCTTCCTCATTTTCTTCCCTCTATCCACCTTCCTTCCTTTCCTCCATCCACCTTCCTTTTTCCTTCTCCTTCATCCCTTCTCTCCATCCATCTTTCCTCCCTTTCTCCCTCCCTCCCTCCTTCTCTTTCCCTCTATCCATCTCCTTTCCTTCCTCCCTTCCTCCGTCCCTCTTCCTCCCTCCCTTTTCCCTTTCCCCTCTGATCTTTTTCTACCTGGCCTACCTGTGTACCTAGCTCCAGTTCGGATGCTCTTGGGATTCCTTAGCTTACACTCAAGACAGGAATTTGAATAATTGGCCCTCCTGCTCAGAGGAAGGGGGGCATTTTCCGAACGCCACTCCTGCTCACCCAACGCGGAGAGCATTTGCAATTTGCCAGCGTTCTCGGATCCCCAAGGCCTCTTGAGCATAATCTCCTAAGAGCCATACCATTTATGTTAATGGGCCCTTTAATTTACCACCGTAATGGACTCTGATGAAGATGGATTAATTTGGATTAGGGTAGCCGGCACTTTGTCGAAGACAGATAATTACACACCCCAATTCTCCTCTGTGCAAGGCTGCCAACTGTTGTGCACACACGTGGGGGAGGGGTTGACATTCCCGCTGGGCACAAAGGGGGTGCGAGGAAGAATAAGGGTGATTTGGGGGTCACGTCTCAGAGTGAAAGCAATACGGTACAATAGCTGTATGGCTAATATTAATCAACTGGATCATTTATTGGAATATCACAGCTTTTAAAGCTCACAGCCTTGGTTGAAATGCATTCATCTATCCTTCCCTCCTTTCCAGCCTCTGACCATCATATGAGATGCAATGCTGGCTTAGACACAGTAGAACAGCCTCTCCCAACTTCTGTTCTGCAACCTCCAGAATCTCCCATCAACGTGGACCCATCAATGAGTTAGCAATTGCAGCCCCTGAAGGTTTTCCAATTAAAGGACACCACCATCATACCTAAAATGGGACTAGAATACACTATTTCCTGGTGATTGGCCCCAAGTCACCCAGCTGGCTTTCATGCCTAAGGCAGGACTAGAACTCACAGTCTCCAGGTGATTAGCCCAAAGTTACCCAGCCAGCTGGCTTTCATGCCTAAGGCAGGACAAGAACTCATTGTTTTCTGGTGATTGGCCCAAAGTTACCCAGCTGGTTTTCATGCCTAAGGCGGGACTAGAACTCGCTGTCTCCTGGTGATTGGCCCAAAGTCACCCAGCTGGCTTTCATGCCTAAAACAGGACTAGAACTCACTGTCTCCTGGTGATTGGCCCAAAGTTACCCAGCTGGATTTCATGCCTAAGGCGGGACTAGAACTCACTGTCTCCTGGTGATTGGCCCAAAGTCACCCAGCTGGCTTTCATGCCTAAGGTGGGACAAGAACTCACTGTTTTCTGGTGATTGGCCCAAAGTTACCCAGCTGGTTTTCATGCCTGAGGCGGCACTAGAACTCTTAGTCTCCTGGTGATTTGCCCAAAGTCACCCAGCTGGCTTTCATGTCTAAAGCAGGACTAGAACTCACTGTCCCCCAGTTTCTGTTGCTTTTCCCACTAGAGCAGGGGAGCAAATTGGATTTCTTTGAGGGCCAGATCAGCATTGTAGGTCTCCTCTGTGGGCTGGCATGGATGTCTGTGTGGGGGCAGGACGGATGCCTCCTGCAGCCCCCTGCCAGCCAAAATGGGGCACGGCGGGTCTGTGTGCAGCCCCCCACCCCACCCCTCGTTTTCACCCTCTATGGCCTCCTGCAGCATTCTGCTGGCTGTTTTAGGGATTATTTTCTGGATTGTTTTCGGGCCCGTTTTCAGCCATTTTTGGGAGGGTTGTTTTAAGGTGGTTTTGGGGGAGCATTTTTGGGCCATTCCCCATGCTGTTTTCTGGCCGTTTTGGGGGTCATTTTTGGATGGGCTTTTGACCCATTTTCGGGTCATTTTAGGGTGGTTTTGAGACTATTTATGGGCCGTTTTAAGGCAGGTTTTGGGCCATTTTTGAGCTGTTTTGGGCCCATTTTAGGGTGGCCTTTTGTGCTGTTTTAGGGTGGTTCTCTGGGGTGGTTTGGGGGTGTGTTTGTGGGGCATTTCAGGTTGTTTTTTGAGCCATTTTTGAGGCTGTTTGGGGGCCATTTTGGGGTTGTTTTAGGGAGATTATTTGCGCTGTTTTAGGGTGGTTCTCTGATGCGTTTTTGGGGTGTTTTGGGGCCTGTTTTGGGAGGTATTTTAGGGTGCTTAATTGAGCCTTTTGGGGGCCTGTTTTGGGGTCATTTTTTCGGACCGGCATAGTGCTGCAGGAAGCCATGGGGGGTGAAAACGAGGCGTGGGGGGTCCCCACGCGCGGCCCGTTTTAGCCACCAGAGACCCCATGGGCCACTCCCATCCTGCCCTCTGAGAGTGCACTATGCTAGTTTGGGAGCGATGGGATCTGTAGTCCCTCAGGTTCGAGCAAAGAAAGGGCTTAGGAAAGTAACCAAGCAAACATCTGCAGGGTTTTTTCTGGGGGGGCGGGGGTGTTTAAAAACCCAACAACAACAAAGGGACAAATTGGAACCTATTTCCTCCATGAAATCCCAGCCTGATCCGGAAGCATTTATAGCCCTCGAGGTCAGGGGCCAAGAGCTGAAAACCGGGAGCCGATCGGAAACTTCCTCCATCCCCAGAATCATGTAACCCCAGAGAGCCTCTGCGGGAACATCTGTGCTTTAGATTCAAGGCCTTTCTGGACCATTCTTGGGCGGGGGAAAAAAAAGGCAGTAAGGGTATGGCTAGCTGATGAGAGCTAAATAGCTTGAAATAGATCTATACTAGTTTCCCTTTATTTATTTATCAGCACAAATGCAACACAAATGTAACAAAGGCAACAGTAAAAATATTGGGTTTCTGCCTGGATGGTCTCTTGTGACGAGCCGATAGACAGAGAAAGGAAGCAGTGTGCTTCCTCCCATATTTGGGCATACCAGGGGTTGTGACACAACACATACCCTATTTCCCTGGCCTAGCTGATAAAGGAAGAGAGCCTATGGCTTAGTGGCTAATATAACTGCCTGACATGTAATACAGCCCAGGTTCGATTCCCAGTAAGGGTATGGCTAGCTGATGAGAGCTAAATAGCTTGAAATAGATCTATACTAGTCTCCCTTTATTTATTTATCAGCACAAATACAACAAAAAAAAAAATGTAACAAAAAGGCAACAGTAAAAATATTGGGTTTCTGCCTGGATGGTCTCTTGTAACGAGCCGAAGGACAGAGAATGGAAGTAGTAGTATATTTGGGCATACCGGCGGTTGTGTGTGTGTGTGTGTGTGTGTGTGTGTGTGTGTGTGTGTGTGTTGTGTGTCTGTGTGTGTTTGAGCTGATAAATAAATAAAGGGAGACTAGTATAGATCTATTTCAAGCTATTTAGCTCTCATCAGCTAGCCATACTCTTACTGGGATTTGAACCTGTGCTGTATTACATATTAAGCAGTTGTGTTAACCACTAAGCCACAAGGTTCTCCTCCTTTATCAGCTGAGCCAGGGAAATAGGTATGTATTTAGTGTCACTATGGCTATATATATATATTGCAGAGTTCCAGGAATATACGGGAAGGGACGAGCTGCAGCCAAGCCCAGTTGCTTTATAAATAGGGTTCCTGCGAAATGCCCTTCTCTGTGGGCATTTTTACCCACAGGACCCCCCCCCCCCACTCCCCCAGGGAAGAACGGAAGGTTATTAATTGAATGAAAGGAAATCACCGTTGGATAAGAGAGGAG
>NW_028261386.1:1694216-1791716 GCF_051295495.1 Thamnophis sirtalis | reverse complement strand
ACTAGAACTCACCATCTCCTGGTGATTGGCCCAAAGTCACCCAGCCAGCGTTCCTGTCTAAGGAGGAACTAGAACTCACCATTTCCTGGTGATTCGCCCAAAGTCATCCAACCAGCTTTCATGCCTAAGGAGGAACTAGAACTCATCATCTCCTGGTGATTGGCCCAAAGTCACCGAGCCAGTTTTCAGTCCCTGAGGTGGGACTAGAACTCTTTCTAACTGAGCGCCTTAACTACTAGACAAACTGTCTCTCAGGCCACCGCTGACCTGGTTAACTTTGGCACCAGCCTGACAGTGACACAAACCAGGGACTGCAAACCCAAGATGGAAAGGTTTCCCAAAAGAGGCAGAGACCATCGTTTGGAGATGCTGGTGCAAAATCCAGGTAAAGGTAAAGGTTCCCCTCGCAAATATGTGCTAGTCCTCCCCAACTCCAGGGGGCGGTGCTCTGTTTCAAAGCCAAAGAGTCAGCGCTGTCTGAAGACGTCTCCGTGGTCATGTAGCCGGCATGATTAAACACCAAAGGCGTACGGAACGCTGTTCCCTTCCCACCAAAGGTGGTTCCTATTTTTCTACTTGCATTTTTGCACCTGAGCCGAGGTGGCGCAGTGGTTAAATGCAGCACTGCAGGCTATTTCAGCTGACTGCAGTTCTGCAGTTCGGCTGTTCAAATCTCACCGGCTCAGGGTTGACTCAGCCTTCCATCCTTCCGAGGTGGGTAAAATGAGGACCCGGATTGTTGTTGGGGGCGATATGCTGACTCTGTAAACCGCTTAGAGAGGGCTCAAAGCCCTATGAAGTGGTATATAAGTCTAACTGCTATTGCTATTTTTTAATGTGCTTTCGAACTGCTAGGTTGGCAGAAGGTGGGACAAGTCACGGGAGCTCACTCCGTTGCGCAGCGCTAGGGAGTCGGACCACTGTACTGCCGACCTTTCTGATCAACAATCTCGGCATCTTAGCCCCTGAACCACTGTGCCCCTTACTCAAAATCTACCACACGGCTTAAACCATAATAAAACAACAATAATAATTCCCTTAGCTTGCCGCTGTTTTCCTAATTCACCCCCCCCCTCCCAAATAAAATAAAAGCTAAAATGCAAAGATTAGATGGCGGCCCTCCAGATCACTTCAAAGTTACAAATTTGCAAAGAAAAAAATTATATCGGAGGCGATTACGCCGCGGGGCTGGCCTGCGACGGCCGTTCAATCATATCCCTCTTGGAATGAGATGACAGGGGTAACTTCGATGCTGGATCGCCTGCCATTTTTTTCTGGGCAATTAGGTAACCGTTTCTGTAGGGTTTTCCACCCCCCCCCCCCGTTGCAGGCCTGGTTTTTGGCATTTGGCTGGCAGGCGGGAAAGGGAGCGATGGCTGGGTTTTCCTCCCCCCCCCCCCGCTTGAGTTAAAAGCCCAGCCACCCTTGCCCGGTTATCAGGGGTCTCGAGCTCCCCTTTGATCAGTTGTCAGGGAAGGATCTGCAGACCTGCCAGGGGGCTGCCCAGTTTCACAGCTCACTCCTGGCCTTCTGACAGGTCGTAATAGAAAAGGGCGAGAGACCAGGTCCGGCGGCGGGCGTCGCTTCCTCTGATAGCGGCCAAAGGACGGGCTGATAACGGGGTGGTAAACACGCAGGGCCGCCTCCGGCTAATCCGCGCATCAGCAAAGAGGGGAGATAACGGGGCACCCGGGTGCCCTCGGCCGCAAGAAGTCAAATCAGGAGTCCAAAGAGGCTGCCCCCGGGGGCAAAGGGGGGGCGGTTGGATCAAAGCCCTTGGGTTGTTTCTCCCCCCCCCGCCCCCGCTCCTCTGGGCTTGGATGATGAAGCCCGCCTGCTGTTGCCGGTTGCATCTGGGGAGGTTTTGGGGGAGTTGGGGAAGGGGAGGAAGAGGAGGAGGACAAGAGGAAGAAAAGATGGAGATGAAGGAGAAGGAGATGGAGAAGAGATGGAAGGAGAAAGGGAATAGGAGGAGGAGGAGGCTAGATTTCCTGAAAGTGGTTTCTGGAGACCATCAGGACATCTTTTCTCCTCCTCCCTTTCTCCTTCATCTCCTTCTTCATCCCCTTCTATCCTCCTCCATCTCTTTTCCTCTTCCCTTTCTCCTTCCATCTCTTCTCCTTCTCCTTCTTCATCGCCATCTATTCTCCTCCTCCTCCTGTCTTCTCCTTGTCCCTTTCTCCTTCCATCTCTTTTCCTTCTTCTTCATCCCCATCTTTTCTCCTCCTCCGACCTTCTCCCTAATCCTCTTCCCACTCCTTCCTTTCTCCTCCATCTCTCCTCCTCCTTCTCCTTCCATCTCTTCTCCTTCTCCATCTCCTTCATTCCCATCTCTTTTCCTCCTTTCATTCTCCTCCTCCTCTTTCTCCTCCACATCTTCTTCTTTTCCCTCCTCCTCCTCTCTTTATCCTCTCCCTTCTCTTCCTTCTCCCCTTTCTCTTTCCATCTCTTCTCCTTCTCCATCTCCTCCTTCATCCCCATGTCTTCTCCTCCTTTCATTCTCCTCCTCCTCTTTCTCCTCCACCTCTTCTCCTTTTCCTTCCTCCTCCTCCTCCTCTCTTTATCCTCCTCCTCGCCCTCCTCGCCCTCTCTTCCTTTCCCCCTTTCTCTTTCCATCTCTTCTCTTTCTTCCCTTCTTCATCCCCATCTCTTCTCCTTTCTCTCCTCCATCTCTCCTCCTCTTTCTCCTCCACCTCTTCTCCTTTTCCCTCCTCCTCCTCCTCCTCCTCCTCACTTTACCCTCCTCCTCTTCCCTTTCTCTTTCTCCATCTCCATCCCCATCCCTCCTCCTCCATCCCTCCCCCTCCTCTCTTTCTCTTCCATCTCTCCTCCTTTCCTTCCCCCTCCCTTCCTCATCCAGAGGGAGACCCACTGTAGCTCCAGAGATGGTCTGAGGGAGTGAGAAGAGAGAAGCCAAAAGCTGCCAAACCCACAAAGAGCTATTAACGGCAATGCAAGAGAGGTGGTAATTTGAGGGAAGAGACCAGGGATTAACTGTGCCCGAAAGCTTTATTGGGAATTTAGCCCATTCAGGAGCTCAGCTTTGAGAAGCCTTACTTCAGCTTGATCACATGTGATCCATCGGTCTATTTTTTCCCCACCTTCCCAAATACAACTTCCATCTTCCATGATAGATCTGCTACAGGTCATCCATTTTTTCCCCATAATTTTTTTTTTTTAACTGAACACAAATTAAAACATTGGACACAGGTTAACCGTCCTGGCAAAATCTTTGCCATACATACCAAGATAGAAAGTTATACATTATAGCCACCGTGCTCATTGACATTTGGTCTATTCGGTATTTACAAATATAAAAATATCGTAATTCCAACCATGTTGCTTTGTTTTTAATCTTATACATTTAATCTTATACATGTTATAGTTTCATACATAATTCCATTCTTTTTTTTTTAAATTAATTTTTATTAGTAAAAGAAAAATACAACAACCAATAGCTGGTAAAAGACAATACAACATCCACTGTTTTGCTTTACATTTGACTGCGTTTCAAGACATTCCCATAATATCAAAATAATTATAGACATCAAAGGTTAGGTCTCTTCTTCCCTCCCTTCCTCTTTCCTTCCCTTGTTTCTTCTTTCCCACTCCCCTTCCCTCCCTCCTTCTCTCCTTCCTTCCCTCCTTTCTTTTCCTTTCCTCCTTTCCTTCCCCTTCCCTTTCCTCTCTTCATCCCCCCTCCTTCTCTCATACCTTCCCTCCCTCCTTTCCTCCTTCCCTCCTTCCTTTCTCTTCCCTTAAATTCCCTCCTTTCTTCCCTCCTTCCCTCCTTCCTATCTACTCTCCTTCTCTCCTTCCTTCCCTCCCTCTTTCCCTCCTTGCTTCCCTACCTTCTTCGCTCCCTCCTTCCTATCCCGCTTTCTTCTCTTTCTTCTCTCCTTCTTTCCACCTCTCCCTTCCCTTCTCTCCTTTCTCTTCCTCCTTTTTAACCTTCCCCCCTTCTTCTACCTTTCCCTTTTCCCTGTTCCTCTCCTTTCTCCTCTCCATCCTGTCTTTCCTACTGCCCCTCCCTCCCTCCAATCTAACCTTTGTTGCATTTACATAATTCCGTTCTATGCATCTTAATCGTAGCTTATTTTGGGCCTTTCCCTTTTCGTTCCTACCGTCGATAAAAATTTGTCCCAGATCTTATAGTATTCTGATTTCATCTTTATTCTTCAATTCCCACGTCAATTTATCCATTTTAGGACGTCAGGATTTTCCTAATTATTTCCCCTTCCTGTGGAATTTCCCTGTTTTTCCAATTTTGGGCAAAGACCATTCTTGCTGCCGTAATAATATGCATTGTTAGGTAAATTACCCCCTTGTTATATTTATTGTTTATGGTTTCCAAAAGAAATAGTTCTGGTGTAAGTTCTATTTTCTCTTCTGTTATCTCTATCAGCCACTTTTGGATTTTCTGCCAATATTCTTTTGATTTTTGGCACGACCACCACATATGGCAGTATGTGCCTGCTATAGGTTGACCTTGATTAACAACGACTCGGTTAGTGACCATTGAAAGTTACAATGGCAATGAAAAAAAAGGACTCAACGATCATTATTCAGACTGACTGTTGTCCATGGTCCCGCGACCAAAATTCAGGTTTTTGGCAACTGACTCGTATTTATGACGGTCGCAGGGTCATGTCATCCTCTGTGGCGACCTCCAGACAAACAAAGTCAAGGGGGAAGCCAGATCCCCTTAACAACTGCGTCACTAACTGAGCAGCTGCGGTGATTCACTTACCAACAGTGGCAAGAAAAGTCATAAAACAGGGCAAGAGTCACCTAACAACTGCCTTCCTTAGTAAGGGAAATTTGGGCATATGTTGTGACCCCAGCCTTCGTTGTGTGCTGGGTGTGTTATTTTGGGATGTTAATTCCAGGATGACTGTGTTTCAAATATTGTGTACCCTCTTCCATCATTTTAAATAGAAAACCAGAAACAAATCACTAGTATTAGAAATTTGGAAAGCAATGGAGGTTTACTACATGGCCAGAAGGTTCTAATGGTTTGTTTCTTTGTTTGTTTGTTTGTATCTATCTATCTATCTGTCTATCTATCTATCCATCCATCCATCCATCCATCCATCCCTCTCTTTCATCTATCTACACACTCTCTCTCTCTATATATATTCTCTCTCTCATCTATCTACTGTCTCTCTCATCTATCTATTCTCTCTCTCTCTATTATCTATCAGATCTACCGTATCTATTTATCTACCATATCTATCGTATCTATCTGTCTATCTGTCTATCTTACTCACTCGCTCATCTACTCTCTCTCTCCCCGTCCCTATCTCCCTATCTCCCTATCTATCTATCTATCTATCTATCTATCTATCTATCTATCTATCTATCTATCTATCATCTATCTGCCCGTCCGTCCGTCCATCCATCCATCCATCCATCCATCCATCCATCCCTTTCATATATCTACACACTCTCTCTATATATATATATTCTCTCTCTCATCTATCTACTGTCTCTTATCTATCTATTCTCTCTCTCTTTCTATTATCTATCAGATCTACCGTATCTATTTATCTACCATATCTATCTATCTATCTATCTATCTATCTATCTATCTATCTATCTATCTATCTATCTATCTATCTATCTATCTATCTAATTCACTCTCTCTCTGTTATCTATCAATCAATCGATCTACCGTATCTATCTATCCATCCATCCATCCCTCTCTTTCATCTATCTACACTCTCTCTCTCTCTATATATATATTATCTCCCTCATCTATCTATTCTCTCTCTCTATTAGCTATCAATCGATCTACTGTATCTATTTATGTACCGTGTCTGTCTGTCTGTCTGTCTGTCTGTCTGTCTGTCTGTCTGTCTATCTATCTATCTATCTATCTATCTATCTATCTATCTATCTATCTATCTATTTATTCTCTTTCTCCTATATACACTTATGTATGTATGTATGTATGTATGTATGTATGTATGTATGTATGTATATACGTACGTACATACATAAGTGTATGTATGTATTTATGTACATACATACATACATACATACATACATACATAGCTCTGAATATGTCTCCTGGTTAAACTGAGATTTTATTTCAAAACAAGGAAGAAAGCAGAAATAATAACACACGTGGAATACAGCTAATCCTCCACTTATGGTTGCTTAGTGACTGTTCGAAGTTATGACAGGCCTTCCCTCAAGGTACTTACAATCCGATTTCAAAGATTTCAAGAAGCAACGGATTGAAACTAGTCAAAGAGAGAAGCAACCTAGGATTAATTTCCTGACAGTGAGAACAATTAATCAGTGGAACAACTTGACTCCAGAAGTTGTGAATCTCCAACACTGGGAATTTTTAAAAAGAGACTGGACAACCATTTGTCTGAAATGGCATAGTGTACCTCCTGCCTGAGCAGGGGGTTGGACTAGAAGGCCTCCCAGGACCCTTCCAACTCTGTTATTCTGTTATTTTACTTTCTCACTGCAGCTCGTCTCCTCCTGTCCCCTGCTCTTACCTGAGAGCCAAGCCAGGAGAAGTAGGGAGCCTTGGCCTTTAGAGCTGGTTATTTACGTTTGCTTGCAACTGTTGGGAGGATTTAATCAACACGTTGAAACCCACCTAATTAATTGATTTAAGATTCTTTAGAGGAATCATTTCAAGAGATAGAGGCGGCATTCCAGGCCAGGCGCCCCTCCCTAGCATCTGCCAATTTATCTCAGCTCTCCCTGACAAGCACCTGTTTTGCATTAATGGCCCCTTGATTGCCTAATTTATTTGCCGCTTTCAAATGGAAATACGTTGATATTTTTCTTTTCCCTGTTCTGGAGATCCCTGCCTCATTATTTTGTTGTTGTTGTTGTTGTTGTTGTTGCCTCATTATTTTGTTGTTGTTGTTGTTGTTGTTATTATTATTATTATTATTAATAATAATAATCATTTTTGGGAATAGGATATGAATAAACAGCGCTCATCCACTGATGTTTCCTAGTTGAGGAGGAAGCTTAAAAGGGCGAGAAAGAAAGGAAAAAGAAAAATGGGAAAGAAAGAGAAAGAAAGAAAGGAAAGAAAGGAAAGGAAGGAAGGAAAAAAGAAAAAGAAAGAAAGGAAAGGAAGGAAAGAAAAGAATGAAAGAAAGGAAAGAACGAAAGGAAAGAGAAAGGAAAGAACCCCTATACCATTTCAAACAAATGGCTATCCAGCATCTTCTTAAAGACTTCCAGTGTTGGAGCATTCACAACTTGGGATTCAAAAGACACACAACCTACAAAGTTAGCTAAGACCCCACTCCCCCTGCCCCTGGGAGTCTGACAACCAATCAGAATACATTTCTTACACAGGAACAGGAAACAGGGAGGTGGGGCCGAACAGGGAGTATAAAGCCAGGAACTTTCAGCCCTTCTTTCTCTCTTCTTCTTCACCCAACATCTGGGAGCATGTGGTCACCTTTTCCCCCCAGGACTTCGAGGCACGTGATCCTGTCCACCATTAAACCATCATTCCAAGCAGCCTCCATGTTTCCAGTGTCTTTTTCCCCACTTGGAACTGAACCCAGAAGGACATTTCTTCCAACAGACGCAAAAAGGGAATTGTTCTCACTATATTCCATGTATCATATACTGTAAGGCAGTGGTCTCCAACCTTGGCAACTTTAAGACTTGTGAACTTCAACTCCCAGAATTCCTCAGCCAGCAAAGCTGGCTGAGGAACTCTGGGAGTTGAAGTCCACAGGTCTTAAAGTTGCCAAGGTTGGAGACCACTGCTGTAAGGTATCCCCTCCCTCCCTCTCTTCCACAGTGAAAGGGGCAGGGTGATGGTAGTTGAGGACTGCCTGTACAAGAGGGGGAGTGGAATAGCAGGGACAAAACAAAACTAGACAAGTACATATAAAAAATGTGAATTTGGAAGGACAAAAAATACAAGTATAAATTATTCCCCCAGAAGAACACTGACAAATAAGCTTTTACATCTATTTGCAACCCAACTGAACTGCCCTACATTACATACCTAACCTCCATCGCATCCATTAAGAGATTGGACAACCGTTTGCCTGAAATCGTAGAGGGCTTCCTGATTTAGCAGGGGGTTGGACTAGAAGACCTCCAAGGTCCCTTTCCAATTCTATTGTTATTATGCCTCTAGCAACTTTAAGATGTGTAGACTTCATTTCCCAGAATTCCTCAGCCAGCCCTTGGCAACTTTAAGATGCGTAGACTTCATTTCCCATAATTCCTTCGTCAGCCCCTGGCAACTTTAGATGCAGGGACTTCAACTCCCAGAACTCCTCAGCCAGCTCTTGGCAGATCTATGATAGGTATGGAAAACCCCTGGGATTTCTTATGCCAGCTGAATAAAGGTGAAATACTAAGCTCATTGCCAGTTGGACCAACATCTGGAGCTGCAGCTGAATGTCAGGCCAAGTTTCTGGAACCTGGATCGGCAAGGAAGAAGGGCGTTTGAAGAATAAACCTGGACAATTGACACCCACAGAAACTTCAGCTCTAGCCTGTCCCTTGTGCTTAATCAGTCTCTGCCAACTTTCCACCGAGATTTTAAAGAGATATAAAAAGTCACATCCAACTCATGTGGTTTCAATTTTTAAGGGTAGGGATTCTAAGGGTAAGTAACTCGCGCAGGAATTCCTTGCTGTGTTTTGCAAGAACAATTGGAATATTTTGGGAGGGGGCTATCTGATTTTTACAACGGGATCTCTTTTTATTATTGGTACCCTGTTTCCCTGAAAATAAGACGTCCCCGCATAATAAGCCCAATTGGGCTTTTTAGCGCATGTGCTAAAATAAGCCCTCCCCTAAAAATAAGCCCTCCCTGACAATATTGCAGCCATGAGGTGACCACACTCGCCACCTCCTGCACCTCAAAGATACTAAGACCTCCCTGAAAATAAGACCAAGTGCTTATTTCGGGGGTCAAAAGAAAATAAGACCCTGTCTTATTTTCAGGGAAACAAGGTATGTGTGTACATTGCTGTTGGAGCCTGTCAATCAGGAGTCAATCAAATATATTCTTAAGGAAGAAAGAAAGAAAACAGTTTGGGTTACTAGTTAAAAAAAAAGCAGGCTAGAAACCAGGAAACAGTGAATTCTAGTTTTGACTTGGGCATGAAAGCCGGCTGGATGATACTTAAAGAAAGGATGCAAGAAGAAATGACAGAATAAAATGTGAATGGCAAACATTAAAACATTTTTATTATATATATATGTGTGTGTGTGTGTGTGTGTGTGTGTGTGTTGTATTTGAGCTGATAAATAAAGGGAGACTAGTATAGATCTATTTCAAGCTATTTAGCTCTCATCAGCTAGCCATACTCTTACTGGGATTTGAACCTGTGCTGTATTACATATTAAGCAGTTGTGTTAACCACTAAGCCACAAGGTTCTCCTCCTTTATCAGCTGAGCCAGGGAAATAGGTATGTATTTAGTGTCACTATGGCTAGCTGATGAGAGCTAAATAGCTTGAAATAGATCTATACTAGTCTCCCTTTATTTATTTATCAGCTCAAATACAACACAAATGTAACAAAGGCAACAGTAAAAATATTGGCTTTCTGTCTGGATGGTCTCTTGTGATAAGCCGATAGACAGAGAAAGGAAGCAGTATGCCTCCTCCCATATTTGGGCATACTAGGGGTTGTGACACTAAATACATACATACATACATACATACATACATACATACATACATACATACACACACACACACATACACACACACACACACACACACACATACATACATAAAAGGCAAATACCACTCACTCATCACGAAATCTCCAGAACCTTAAAGCCTACAAACTTGAAATTTGGCACGTATGTTCCTCTCGGCTTCTAGATGCTCGCTAAGAAATGATTTTTCGAAATGACCACCAGTTCATTAGTATTTCTTACACAGTAATCAAAATGCCCTGATGCTAAGGAGTTCTACTCCCCCTCCCCACTTGAAAAGAACTCTGTTCCAACTGCCATTTGCCTCACATTCCGTTACCTCAGTTCAAACTGGCAGACGTTCCACTCCTTCACTCAGGAGCGGCCTGGGGCTGCTTACATTACTAAACGTCGGTACCTCACTACAATGTCTACGCCTTCCACCTATGGAACTGCTTCCGGAGTCAAGGCGGCGGGAGCGATATTCCCTTATGTGTTTCAGTCACGGACCATCTGCTGGGTCAGGCTAGAACTGTCTGGGCCCCGATCCTGACCAACATTCAGCTCTGAGCCTTCCTCAAACTCAGCCTCCATCTTTGAACTCACAACCAGAGAGGGGGTCAGATCTAGGACTAGTTAGTGCAAATCTGTGAAATTTCCCTGGGGTTTGCCTCTCCAGCTATTGGTTAAACGTGAAGATTGAAGCCCAATTATTCTGCCCCAACCGTCCTGAGGAGAGGTAGCACCTGGATTTCACAGGAAAAGAGGTAGATAAAAGTTCAGCCTTAAATTTGCACGCATGCAAATCTGGATGGATGCACATTTAGAGAGGCTTAACAAGAGGGAGGATATCAAATGGCGACAGGACCGGAGGCTAATATTTTAGTTGCAGGAACTGGGCCTGGCTAGTCTAATGAAGAGAAGGACCAGGGGAGACATGACAGCAGCCTTCCAATATTTGAGGGGCTGCCGCAGAGAGCAGGGGGGTCAAGCGATTTTCCAAGCCACCCGAAGCAGAGATGGGTTGCTGCCGGTTCGCACCGGATCAGGCGAACCGGTAGTGACGGTGGCAAGAGGCTGCGTCCATCCTCTTCTGTGCACGCGCAGAAGTGTCCCATAAACGCAAATGAATGAACCGGTAGTAAAATAAATTGCAACCCACCACTGACCCGAAGGCCAGACAAGGAATAATGGATGGAAACCGATCAAGGAGAGATTCAACCTGGAAATAAGGAGGAATTTCCCGACAGCGAGAACAATCAACCCACGGAACAGAAGTTGCCTTCAGGAGTTGTGGGAGCTTCATCGCTGGAGGCTTTCCAGAAGAGGCTGGACTGCCATCGGTCAGAAATGATGTGGGGTCTCCTGCTTGGATGCGGGGCGGTTGGATGAGATGACCTACAAGGTCCCCTCCAACTCTGTTAATCTGTCTGAGAATAGAATAGAATAGAGGACAGGAGAAGAGAAGAGTTGAGGTGGCGCAGTGGTTAGGGTGCAGTACTGCAGGCCACTTCAGCTGACTGCTATCTGCAGTTCGGCAGTTCAAATCTCACCGGCTCAGGGTTGACTCAGCCTTCCATCCTTCCGAGGTGGGTGAAATGAGGACCCAGACTGTGGGGGTGATATGCTGACTCTGTAAACCGCTTAGAGAGGGCTGAAAGCCCTATGAAGCGGTATATAAGTTGAACTGCTATTGCTATTGCTAAGTTGTGGGAGCTTCATCACTGGAGGCTTTGAAGAAGAGACTGGACTGCCATGTGTCAGAAATGGTGTAGGGTCTCCTGCTTGGGCAGGGGGTTGGGCTAGATGACCTACAAGGTCCCTTCCAATTCTGTTAATCTGTCTGTGAATAGAATAGAATAAAATAGAATAGAATAGAATAGAATACAGAACAGGACAGGAGAAGAGAAGGAAAGGGAAGTTATGGGAGCTCCATCACTGGAGGCTTTCAAGAAGAGACTGGAGTGCCATCTGTCAGAAATGGTGTAGGGTCTCCTGCTTGGGGGGGTTGGAATGGATGACCTACAAGGTCCCTTCCAACTCTGTTAATCTGTCTGTGAATAGAATAGAATAGAATAGAATAGAACAGAGGAGAAGAGAAGTTGTGGGAGCTTCATCACTGGAAGCTTTCAAGAAGAGACTGGACTGCCATCGGTCAGAAATGGTGTAGGGTCTCCTGCTTGTGCAGGGGTGGAGGCGGTGTGTGTGTGTGTGACAGGTTGGACTAGATGACCTACAAGGTCCCTTCCATCTCTGTTATTCTGTTAAATATTAATTCAGACGGTTGCCCATTCTCTGTTCTGCTCGGCCAGGGCTGCCAATTTTGGATGAATTGACATCCAGACTCTTGTCTGGGTCTGGTTTTTTGGTCCTTAAAAGGAACTGACTTCCAGAGGGACCATTGCAGGAGAGAGAAAGGTAAGTAGAATATACAGGTCATCCTCAACCTATGGCCACGATGGAGCCCAAAACGTATGTTACTAAGTGGGACAGTTAAAATGAGGGTTGCCCTACTTTAAAACTTTTCCAAAACCTGCGTCTGTCATAAATGCATGCTAGTTACTCACTGTCTGAATTTTGATCGGGTGAAAATGGAGGAGGTTGCAATGAGGTGAAAAATGGTCGTAAGTCACTTTTTTAAAGGGCTCTTGTAACTTTGAGCTGTCACTAAACGAATGGCTGTAAGTAGAGGACTGTCTGTAAATGCTCTAAGCCAGGGCTGTCTATCTCGATTGGGCGGGGGGGGGGAGAGGCATGGCCAGCTTGATGTCACTCATGTTGGGGGCACCCATGGTGGGCAAGTGCTAAGGCACAACTCCCCTAAGACCCTCCCTCACTCTCATTATAACCTTCCTTCCTTCCTTCCTTCCTTCCTTCCTTCCTTCCCTCCCTCCCTCCCTCCCTTTCCTTCCTTCCATTTTCCTCCTGTCCCCCTTCCTTCCTCCTTTCCTCCCTTTTCCTTCCTTCCCTCCCTCCCTTCTTTTCCCTTCCCTCTTCATTCTCCTTTCTTCTCCCTTCCCCTCTTTCCTTCTTTTTCCTTCCTTGCTCTCTTCCCACCTTCCCTTCTTTTTCTTTTTTTTAAAGTTTTTTTTATTCTTATTCTCTTAAATACAATTACATTCACATAGTTATTGTTTTTGTTTATCTTTATCACTTTTACATATATTTTTTTCCAGATAAAAGGTTAAAATACACATTCTGGGTTGCTTTGCTTAGCATCCCTATTTTAAGTTATCGCCATCATATTTTTTTCTTTTCTTTTCACCCTCCCTCCCTTCTCTATTTTCTTCCTTCCTCCTCTCCTTTCCCTTGCCTTCTTCCCTGGCCTCTCCCCTACTCCTCTCTTCCTCTCGCCCCTCCTACCTTCTCTCCTTCTCTTTCTATCCCTTCCTCTCCTTTCCTCTTTCTTTCTTTTCTCCCCTTTCCTCTCCTCTCCCCCTCTCTTCCTTTCCTTTTCTGTTATCGTGGTTATTATCTCTTTTCATCTCTCATCTGGTGTATTTTCAGGATGGTGAAACTTATATTTACAATGCTTGTCCTTTCTTTCCCTTTTCTTCTCTATCATGTCCTAACTATTTTTCTTTTCTTCTTTTTCTTCGTTGTTCCTCTTTCCCTTTCTCCTTTCCAGTCCCTTCTTTGCATGCTCAAATGCAAAAGGGGAAACATTTCTCCTTTTGATTTGTTTTTAGTTTGCTTTGCTAGCAAAATGGAGGCCCGGAGGGGCTGCGCGTGTGGCCCTCCTGAGCTCCGTTTTCACTGGAAGAGGTACCACGGGTTCAGTGGTGGGTTCCGGATCCCGTTCCAACCGCTACGGTTGGATCGGGCCCAGCGTTGTCCACATGTACAACGCATCTTACCACTTCCGCGAGCCTCCATGATGCTCCAGCTGCTCAGCAGAGCATCATGCAGCGCTGTATGCGCTGTGTGGATGTGCGGAAGGGCAGAAGCCTTAAAAGCAATAGCAATAGCAGTTAGACTTATATTCCGCTTCATAGGGCTTTCAGCCCCCTCTAAGCGGTTTACAGAGTCGGCATATTGCCCCCAACAACAATCCGGGTCCTCATTTCACCCACCTCGGAAGGATGGAAGGCTGAGTCAACCTTGAGCTGGTGAGATTTGAACAGCCGAACTGCAGAACTGAAGTCAGCTGAAGTAGCCT
The DNA here is from genome assembly GCF_051295495.1 of Thamnophis sirtalis. Taxonomy (NCBI): domain Eukaryota; kingdom Metazoa; phylum Chordata; class Lepidosauria; order Squamata; family Natricidae; genus Thamnophis; species Thamnophis sirtalis. Next base: position 1,777,896 of record NW_028261386.1, on the reverse strand, counting down.
GCAGTGCTGCATTTAACCACTGCGCTACCTCGGCTCTTTAAAGACCAGTAAGGCGCTCGGGTGGGCCCTCTGGAGCACCGTACCGTAACGGTATCCAGTGCTCCGGGCAGGCTCCGGTACCCCTGTACCGGGGCGTACTGCCTGCAATCCACCACTGCACGGGCCGGTCTTTTCGTGTTTCCAGGCAGCAGGGTGGATCCAGAAGTGGGTCTCTACTGGTTCAGACTGGTTCAGCTGAGTAGGTTGTAACTGGGCTGCCCACGCACCCGAACCGGTTCCATTGTCAGCGGCGCCATCTTGATTCTTGCTTCTGCGCATGCGCAGAGCGTTCTCCATTGCAGAAATGTAATTCCTCCCCCTTTTTTTTCTTAACGCCGAACTGGCAGTAATACATACACCCCTGGGTGGATCCGGCTTGCAGGTGTTGAGTTTGACACCCCAGCTCTAAACCCTAGCAATTTCATTTGGCCTCGGGCTTTAGAGATTTCCAGAAGCCTTGGTTAGAGATCACGAGGTCTAGAAACTTTCCTTTTTCTTTAAGGAAGCTAAGATAACCCGAGACACAAAAAATTGAGCTTCGGTGGGCCTGGAAAGTGGGGAGGGGGTGGGGGAAGGAGAGGAGAAATATTATCCCCATATTGTATCATATACTTTCGTCCGGTTCCCTTTTTACAGGAACCTGCGGTAATGTGTGGACTCACCGCCTGTGAACCAAACCAGAGACATCTGCAAATTGGATCTGCGTTTCTCTTCCTTTAAATGATTAAAAAAATGATTGGGGGGGGGGGGGAATGGGAAGAAACACTTCCATATGGATGAATTCAAGCCTGACCGGTCAGCGCAAAGATACTTCAAACACAATAGAACAGGAAGTCTTTTCTTTTGGGGGGGGGGTTTGTTGTTAAAAAAATATAGGGAGGGGCACTCTCATTGAAACCCCCCTGTCCTCCTCAAAGAGTTGACACTGAATCCATCCATTTATCTGTCTGTCCTATTCAGTTGCTTTACCAAGTTGGGAAAACTATTCGACAGCTTAATGAGCCCTTAATCGGCTCATTTTGCTTGTTATATGGCAAAAAGTTTGGAGGAAGGCTGGGCTTTGGGCCAAGGCACTCTTGCAAAGCAGTCTCTCTCCCCCCCCCCCACCCTCCCTCTATCTCCTAGTAAAAGTAAACTCACTTTAAACAGTTTGCAATCTTGGACCAAAAATATTCCAAAACTTTGAGGATTGCACGCCCACCCAAAAAGTCTCAGCGCTTTCAAAGGAACGGTGTTCCTTTCTCCAATCTTGTTTATTAATTTGTGTGTGTGTGCGTATGTGTAAAAAGAAAGAAACAAACAAAGAGGCAGGCAGAGAGGAAGGAAGGAAAAAAAGAAAAAAAGAAGAGAGAGAGAGAGAAATGAAAGCACTCCAAAAAGAGAATGCTTTGGCAAAAGAGAGACAGAAAGAAAAAGAGGAAGAAAGGAAAAAAGGAAAGAGTGAGAGAGAGAGAGAGAGAAAGAAAGAAAAAGGAAGAAAGAAAAACACTCCACTCCAAAAGCAGAATGCATTGGAGAAAGAAAGAAAATAAGAAAGAAAGAAAGAAAGAAAGAGAGGAGGGGCAGGCAGGCAGGAAGAAAGGAAAAGAGCGAGAGAGAGAGAGAGAAAGAAAGAAAAGCACTCCAAAAAGAAAATGCTTTGGCAAAAGAAAGATAGAAAGAAAAAGAGAAAGAAAGGAAGAAAGGAAAGAAGAAAGGAAAGAAAGAAAGAGAAGAAAAAAGAAAAGAATTCCTCCACTCCAAAAGCAATAAGTTGAAGACAGAAAGAAATAAAGAAAGACAGAAAGAAAGAAAAGAAATTAAAAAAAGAACTCCTCCACTCCAGAAGCAATAAGTTGGAGAAAGAAAGAAAGAAAGAAAGAAAGAAAGAAAGAAAGAAAGAAAGAAAGAAAGGGGGGCAGGCAGGCAGGAAGAAAGGAAAAGAGCGAGAGAGAAAGAAAGAAAGAAAGAAAAACACTCCAAAAAGAAAATGTTTTGGCAAAAGAAAGGTAGAAAGAAAAAGAGAAAGAAAGGAAGAAAGGAAAGAAGAAAGGAAAGAAAGAAAGAGAAGAAAAAGAAAAGAATTCCTCCACTCCAAAAGCAATAAGTTGGAGACAGAAAGAAAGAAAGACAGAAAGACAGAAAGAAAGAAAGAAAGAAAGAAAGAAAGAAATTAAGAAAAGAACTCCTCCACTCCAGAAGCAATAAGTTGGAGAAAGAAAGAAAGAAAGAAAGAAAGAAAGAAAGAATGAAAGAAAAAAAGATAGATAGATTAAGAAATTAAGAAAAGAACTCCACTCCAAAACCAAAATGCACTGGCAAAAGAAAGAAAGAAACAAAGGAAGGAAAGAAAGAAGGAAGGAAGGAAGGAAAGAGGGAAAGAGAGAAAGAAAGAAAGAAAGAAAGAAAGAAAAAGAAAAGCACTCCACCACTCCAAAAGCCGAATGCTTTGGCGTCTCTTCCGATTCGACCCTCTCCGCCAGGGAGGGAAGGCGGGTGAAGAGCCCTTCTCCTAAAGGGGAATTTGGTAAACAGCAGCGGCTTAAGGCTTTGGGCCCCCGCGTGGTCCATTATGAAAGCAAAGAATGGTCTGGAGACACCGCCAATAGATAAGTCGGGTGGGGTGGGGCGGGGGGGGGAGATAGTTGGGCCTTAATCCTCTTGCACACACAGTTTGGCGTCTGGCGAGACAAAAGATACAGACGCAAAAGCCTCTTGAGGAGCCGTGTCCAGACAAGGACGAGCAAGCGGGACTCTCCGAGGGGGCATCTTTGGGGAGACAGCAGTCTGGAGCAAAGGCTTCGGGAAGGATTAAAACGTAGAATCCTAGGCCTTGAAGGGACCTTGGAGGCCTTCTAGTCCAACCCTTTGAGGAGGATCCTATATCTGTGATGGCACAGGTGGCACACGGAGCCACTTCTGAGGGCACGCGAGGCGTTGTTCTGTCAGCTCCACCTGATTCTTGGCCTTGATTTTCAGTTGTTTTTCCCCCTCCGGAGGCTTCCTTCAAGGGAGAAAAATGGCCCAACACGCAAACCGGAAGTTGGGGAATGGAACCGTTGGGCCGTTTTCTGCCCTCCCTCTAGAAAGCCTCGGGAGCCCAGGGAGGGCAAAAAACGGACCTATCAGAACCATTGGAAGTGGGGAAACGGGCCGTTTCTGGCCTCCGGGTGGGTGGGGGAGGCCATTTTCGCCCTCCTCAGGCTCCAAGAAGCCATTCCCAGTGGCGGGGGGGGGGCATTAAATTATGGGGGAAGGCACATAGTGCACGCGTGTGCTTTTGGCATACAAGGCAAAAAAGGTTTGCCATCACTGCCCTATATCGTTCTGAGCAAATGGTGGTCCAATCTATTTTGGAAACACTCCAGCGATACAATACAATACAATAGCAGAGTTGGAAGGGACCTTGGAGGTCTTCTAGTCCAACCCCCTGCCTAGGCAGGAAACCCTATACCGTTCCAGACAAATGGCTATCCAGCATCTTCTTAAAGACATCCAGTGTTGGGTGGAAACTAATCAAGGAGAGAAGCACCTTAGAACTTAGGAGAAATTTCCTGACAGTGAGGACAATTAATCAGTGGAACAACTTGCCTCCAGAAGTTATGAATGCTCCAACACTGGACATTTTTAAGATGATGTTGGATATACATTTGTCCGAAGTGGTGTAGGGTTTCCTGCCTAAGCAGGGAGTTGGACTAGAAGACCTTCAAGGTCCCTATTCTCCAAAGAACCTGAAGGTTGAAGAAGCAACGGATGGAAACTAATCAAGGAGAGAAGAAACTTAGAACTAAGGAGAACTTTCCTGACAGAAGAATTAATCAGTGGAACCACTTGCCTCCGGAAGTTATGAATTCTCCAGCACTGGAAGTTTATTTAACAAGAGATTGGGCATCCATGATGTAGGGTTTCCTATCTGGGCAGGGCGTTGGACTAGAAGACCTCCAAGGTCCCTTCCAATTCTGTTAATCAAGAAGAGAAGCAGGCGTGGGTTCCAGCAGGCACTACTGCCAGTTCGCTCATGTGCACGCATACACAGTACAATTAAAACTGTTCTGCGCATGCGCAAAACTGAAAATAAGATGATGTCACCACCCGGGGAACCGGTTTGGGGGCATGGCAGGCCTAGGTCGCTGCCAGTTCCAGAGACCCAGGCTGCCAAACTACTACCCGTTTGGGTGAACCGGGCCGAACCGGTAAGAACCCATCACTGGAGAGAAGCAACCTAGAACTAAGGAGAAATTTCCTGACCGTAAGAAAAATTACTGTATTTTTTGGAGTATAAGACACACCCAGATTTTGAAGAGGCAAATTAAAAAAAAAAAAACATTTTTGTACTCTGCAGATCTCCCCCAAATGCCCCATTTTTCGTGAAAAATGGGCCTGTTTTTTGTCAAAAAAAGGGCATGCATAGTCTTTAGGAGGCTTATAGAGTGCTTCTGGGGGCTGGGGAGTGGGCAAAACTGAGCAAAAAATGGCCAATTTTTCGCTCATTTCTGCCCTCCTTGGCCCTCAGGAGCATTCTATAAGCCTCCTAAAGGCTTTGCATGTCCATTTTTGTGAAGGGGTGGGGTTTTGGGAGGCCAAAAATGCTTTCTTCAGTGTATAAGATGCCCCAGATTTTCAGCCTCTTTTTTGTGGGAAAAAGGTGCGTCTTATACTCTGAAAGCTACAGTAATCAGTGGAACACCTTGCCTCCAAAGGTTGTGGGTGATTCAACACTGGAGCTTTTAAAGAAGAGATTTAACAACTATTTGTCATGTCTTTATGACGGTTGCAATGTCCCAGGGTTACGTGATCCCCTTCTGCGTCCTTCTGACAAGCAAAATCAACGGGCAAGTCAGATTCACTTAACAATGGTGTTACTAACTCAACAATTGCACTGATTCATCTATCCAATGTGGCAAGAAAGAAACAGAACTGAGGCTGGAGAGAAATTTCCTAATAGCAATAGCAGTTAGACTTATATACCGCTTCATAGGGCTTTCAGCCCTCTCTAAGCGGTTTACAGAGTCAGCATATCGCCCCCAACAACAATCCGGGTCCTCATTTTACCCACCTCGGAAGGATGGAAGGCTGAGTCAACCATGAGCCGGTGAGATTTGAACAGCCGAACTGCAGAACTGCAGTCAGCTGAAGTAGCCTGCAGTGCTGCGTTTAACCACTGCGCCACCTCGGCCCTAAGGATGAGCTCCAGCGTGAGTCCGAAACAGTGGTGGGTTGCTGCCGGTTCGCACTGGTTCTACCGAACCGGTTCGTCAGTGGACTCGGAAGTAAGTTCCGGAACGCCTGCTCCAGCCCTGTCGCTCGCTCGCTCACTCCCGCCCATCTGGAAGCCGCTCCATTGCTCTCTCCCGCTGCCCGTCTGCACTATCCTAGCCCCACCCACCGCTCACTGATTGGCTGGCTCACCAATCGCCCCACCCGCCTCTAAGAACCCTATCGAAAACTCGGAGGATGAAACCTCTGGTCCCAGTGACCGACCCAGATTGGATCCTTGGACATTATCATTTATCCGCCTTCATTTATTCGTGTGGCAAGAAAGGCTGCAAAATGGGCCAAAACTCACTAAGAACTGTCTCACTGAACGACGGATTTTTTTAGCTCGGTTGCAGTCGTACCTCGAGGATTTGCCTGCAATACCCTCATTAAATGGGAAACGGAGGCTGCCTGTTGAGCTTTACCGTAGGTGCAGAAAGGAAGAGAGAAGAAAAAGGAGGGGGGAATGGAAAGGAAAGGAGGAAGACGAGCAAAGCTTAACAGCATTTGTAGTCGAAATTAAAACTTTAGAAGGAACTTTGGAACGCCCCGTAATGTATGCAGTGACATCTGGGACTGCAATCAGGAAGGGAAAGGAGGGGGGGAGGGGGGGGGAGAGAAAAAGAAATAATAAAAAGGAAACTTGCTTTCAAGCGTTGCCAAAGAAAACAGCCAAATAACAAATCCACTTTGCAGACCATCAATCTGGTGGGGCATTTGCCAAGGTAAATAGTAGAAGGCAAAAAGTTTGCTTTGCAAAGTTGGGGAGTTTGTGTTAGAGACGTTCGCTTCCACCATTGCCAGAGCTGGGCTGGGACCGGGAACTGCGCAGAGACAAAAAAAATAAAATAATCCCAACCGCAATGGATTTCAACACATAAGACACCCGAAGGCAAGGTCTGGAATTAAGTCTCTTTTGCTTCAATGACCCACGGATAAAAGACCCTCCCCGTCGGGTGTCATTCCTGCTTTCTGGAGGGTGGGATTTATTATAGTGGGAGTCCCTAACAACCACCCCCCAGTCCAGGGACTGGCACCGAGTCGCGGCGTGGCAGAAAACGCGCCCTGCAAACCAGCAGGGGTGGTATACACTGACTTTCCCTAAAAGCTAAAGGTTCCCCTTGCAGATATGTGCTAGTCATTCCCGACTCTAGGGGGCGGTGCTCTGTTTCAAAGCCGAAGAGCCAGCGCTGTCCGAAGACGTCTCCGTGGTCATGTGCCCAGCAGGACTAAACATCGAAGGCGCACGGAACGCTGTGACCTTCCCACCAAAGGTGGTTCCTATTTTTTCTATTTGCATTTTTTACCTGCTTTCGAACTGCTAGGTTGGAAGAAGCCGGGACAAGGAACGGGACCTCATTCTGTTATGCAGCACTAGGGATTCGAACCGCCGAACTGCCGACCTTTCTGATCGGGAAACTCAGCGTCTGAGCCACTGCGTGCCTTTGCTTCAATTACACATGAATAAAAGACCCTCCCTGCCAGTTCTCATTCCTGCTTTCTGGGGAAGGGGCTGGGATTTATTATGGTGGGGGTCCCTAACCCTCCCCTCTGCCAGCCCATGGACTGGCACCAAGTTGCAGCGTGGCAGAAAATGAGCCACGCAAACCAGCAGGGGTTTACCTTCCCTACCAGTTCACAAATGTGTGCATGTGGAAATCCTTCCATGGATGTGGAAATCCTTCCGCACAGGCGCTTTTGGCCAAAAAAGGGTCTAAATTGGATGCCGTAGAGCTGGGCGCCAGTGGGTGGAGCTACCTGCGATTTCCGCTAGTGCTTCGGGCAATCGGGTCCGAACTGGTAGAATACCACCTCTGCAAACCAGCTAAACACATCCGCGGGATGCAGACATCACACAAAACAACGCCCTTTCCGGTCTGCAGAAAAACCGCTCTCCATGGAAACGGTCAGGATGCCCGAAAAACTGATTTATCACAAATCCTGGCCCCAGCAGCTGGCCAATTGGTGATTCTGGACCGCTCACCAGGAGATGGTGAGTTCTAGTCCCACCTTAGGCACAAAAGCCAATTGAGTGATTCTGGACCAATAGAGACGGTGAGTTCTAGTCCTGCCTTAGGCGTGAAAGCCAGCTGGGTGACTTTGGGCCAATCCCCAGGAGATGGTGAGTTCTAGTCCCACCTTGGGCAGGATAGCCAATTATGTGATTCTGGACCAATAGACTGTGAGTTCTAGTCCTGCCTTAGCCATGAAAGCTGACTGGGTGACTTCAAGCCAATCACCAGGAGACTGTGAGTTCTAGTTCTGCCTTAGCCATGAAAGCTGACTGGGTGACTTCCAGCCAATCACCAGGAGACAGTGAGTTCTAGTTCTGCCTTAGCCATGAAAGTGAGCTGGGTGACTTTGGGGCAATCACCAGGAGACTGTGAGTTCTAGTCCTGTCTTAGCCATGAAAGCTGACTGGGTGACTTCCAGCCAATCACCAGGAGACAGTGAGTTCTAGTTCTGCCTTAGCCATGAAAGTGAGCTGGGTGACTTTGGGGCAATCACCAGGAGACTGCGAGTTCTAGTCCTGCCTTAGGCGTGAAAGCCAGCTGGGTGACGTTGGGTCAGTCCCCCCCTCTCTCTTAGCCCAAGTCACCTCACAGGGTTGTTGTTGTGGGGGAAAACAGAAGGAAGAAGGCGTGTACGTGATATGTTCGCCACCTTGAGTTGTTTACAACATAAAATAAATGCAGGATACATATAAATAAAGGCAAACCAGGTTGCATTCATTCATGGGGCACGACGAAGGGGATACCTTGCTGGCCGAACCTGGCCTTTTTTTTTTTTTGCTTTCAAGAAAGGAATAAAAACTTGGTAAATTGGCTTCAGGGTTGCACAGGCCTACAACCGAAAGCCAACCTTTGAAAAAGCACATATACACAAAGACACAGACACACACCCAAGTTAATAAAAGATCAATTCTTAAACCTGGAAGCCACTGAATTTAGAACGGGGAGGCGGAGTAGGGATGGAACCAGGAAACAATTCGCCCTTTTTATTTTCCGACCAGATAAAATCTGGCTCCGTGTCCCATATTTTTGCATTTTAGGAAAGACGATATAAAACATCAAACACCGACTTCCAACCCCGCCCCGACTCTCGCCTCTTCTCTCTTTCTCTCTCTCTCTCTCTCTCTCCTTTCATTATGAATGCAAGCAAAAAGATAATTTACGATGGCTGCAAAACACTTATTGGAGGAAAAGGGCCTCTGTGTTCGGCATGAGATTTATAGGGCCGTAAAAAAAAAAAAAAAAACCAGAAAGAAAAGAAAGCAGCAGAAGAGCCCAAGACATAACATGTGCGTTTATAGGAATAATAATCTTAAATGTGTTTGGTTAAAAACAATCCAAGAGGTTTTCTCGTCTCTCCCCAACCGGATTGTACGAAAAAGCGTATCTGATTGAGCTGAAATTCCTCTCAGGCCGTAATGGAACCTCGGCAGAGAAAATGGTGGATGAGGAGCACAAGACATGGGCTTCCCCAAAGAAGAGGGAATCAAACTATTCTTCAAGGCACCTGAGGGTAGAACAAGAAGCAATGGGTGGAAACTAATCAAGGAGAGAAGCAACTGAGAACTGAGGAGAAATTTCCTGACAGTTAGAACAATTAATCAGTGGAACAGAAGTTGCCTCCAGAAGTTGTGAATGCCCCAACACTGGAAGTCTTTAAGAAGATGTTAGATAGCCATTAGTCTGAAGTGGTGTAGGGGTTTCCTGCCTAGGCAGGGGGTTGGACTAGAAGACCTCCAAGGTCCCTTCCATCCCCTTGACTGCCTAAAATCCCAGAGCAATCCCTGAGTTTTGGACACCACGATGTAGAAAAGATGTAGAGACTCTAGAAAGAGTGCAGAGAAGAGCAAGAAAGGATTAAGGGACTGGAGGCTAAAACACATGAGGAACGGTTGCAGGAACTGGGTATGTCTAGTTTAATGAAAAGAAGGACCAGGGGAGACGTGATAGCAGTCTTCCAATCTCTCAGGTGCTGCCACAAAGAAGAGGGAGTCAAACTATTCTCCAAGGCACCTGAGGGCAGGACAAGAAGCAATGGGTGGAAACTAATCAAGGAGAGAAGCAACTTAGAACAGAGGAGAAATTTCCTGACAGTGAGAACAATTAATCGGTGGAACAGAAGTTGCCTCCAGAAGTTGTGAATGCTCCAACACTGGAAGTCTTTAAGAAGATATTGGATAGCCATTTGTCTGGAACAGTATAGGGTTTCCTGCCTAGGCAGGGGGTTGGACTAGAAGACCTCCAAGGTCCCTTCCATCTCTGGTATTGTATTGTATTGTATTGTATTGTATTGTATTGTATTGTATTGTATTGTATTGTATTGTATTGTATTGTATTGTATTGTATTGTATTGTATTGTATTGTATTGAGATATGCATCTGACAGTTTCATTCCTCAAAGAACAGGCAGATTGACATTGTGAGTAACAACAACAACGACAACATCAACGACCACCGTGGGGAATTAATGCCCTCATTTTTACGAAGCCAGGTACAGGTTGTCCTTGACTTACGGCCACTACGATGGCCCAACATTTCCGTTGCTAAGGGAAACGTTGGTGAAGTGAGTTTCGCTAGCGTTAAGGGAACGTTGTTAAGTGCGATTGTTAAGTCAGCAACATGGGTTGTGAAAGTGAACCTGGCTTCCTTGGGGACCCCGGGAATGCTGCAACGGTCATTCGTCTGAGTCAATTGCCAAGCCTCTGAATTTTGATCACGTGTGACAGTGGGGATAGCTCCAACAGTCGTTAAGTGTGAAAAAGGGTTACCGGTTGCTTCTCCCCCCCCCGGTGCCGTTGTAACTTCAAACGGTCACTAAATGAATTGTTGTAAGTCGAGGACTTACCTGCACTGGACTATCTATAGCTCAGGATGCTGACCAAGAGAAACCACCAATATAAACTGGTGCTGCTTGTTTCTTTGTATTCCGCCTTTCTTATTTTTACAAATAACTTAAGGGGGCAAACTTATCCCCTTACTATTTCCCCATATTAATTCTTTTCATGGCTGTAGCTAGAATCATGGTCTCCTAGGGACCTTGGAGCAGGGGTGAAATGCTCTGAAGTCTGCTACCGGTTCACTTCGTGTGCACATGCGAGCTTTGCGTGCATGCGCACCTAATGCACGCATGCGCACCGGATGCATGCATGCACACCAAATGCATGCATGCACACCAAATGCATGCATGCGCACTGAATGCGCACATGCACACTGAATGCGCACATGCACACTGAATGCGCACATGCGCACCAAATGCACACATGCGCACCAGAGACACTAAGAAGCCTTGTTTGAATCTGCAAAGGTAAGTAGAACAGCAAAGTGTGGGGGACAAACAGTTATGCCACCGCGATTTACATTTGCCAAAAACTAGGATTTCCTGCATTCTAGCGAATATACTCTATTTTTCGGAGTATAAGACGCACCTTTTTCCCTCAAAAAAAGAGGCTGGAAATCTGGGTGTGTCTTATACACTGAATACAGCATTTTTTTCCTTCCTGAAACCCTGCCCCTTTCCTCAAAATGGCTGTGCATAGCCTTTAGGAGGCTTTCAGAAAGCTCCTGGGGGCTGAGGATGGCAGAAATGAGCAAAAAACAGGCCGTTTTGTTGCTCAATTTTGTCCCCCCAGCCCCCAGGAGCACTCTATAAGCCTCCTAAAGGCTATGCGTGCCCTTTTTTTGGACAAAAAGCGAGCTGGTTTTCGTGAAAAACGGGCTGTTTTTTGCTTCCCCCCTCCCCGAGCAGCACGCTACAAGCCTCCTAAAGACCATTCATGCCATTTTCGGGGGGAAAAACGGGTCCGTTTTTGTGAAAAATGGGCCATTTTGGTGGGGGTGGGTGGGTTGCAGAGTACAAAACCTTTTTTTTTTAAATCTGCCTCTTCAAAACCTTGGTGCGTCTTATACTCCGGTGCGTCTTATACTAGGAAAAATATGGTAAATCGCACGGCACAACTGCTTGTCGGACAGCTGATCTTCAAAACTTTTTCTTACTGCTTATTCACCTGAACCGCTGGTAAAAAAAATGCTAAAAAAAGTTTTTTAAAAAAGGTTCGGACGATCAGCTGTGTGAGAATCAGCTATGCGAGTCGTCGGAACTTTTAAAAAACTTTTTAAAAACATTTTTTACTACCGGTCCGGGGGAACTGGTAGCATTTTACCCCTGCCTGGAGTTCTTCTAGTCCAACCACACTGCCTGAGGCAGGATTCCTTATTCCATCCCAGACAAATGATTGTCTAGTCTTTTCTTGAAAACCTCCAGCAATGGAGCACACCTAACTCCGGGAGGCAAGCTGTTTCCCTGATTAATTGTTCTCACTGTCAGGAAATCCCTCCTTAGTTCTAGGTTGCTTCTCTCCTTGATCATCTTTCAACAATGCTCCACTTTTAGAAATGCCTTCCCCTTCTGCTGCAGACTGCGGTAATTTGATTGCGGACTCGTTGTTCAGGAATCCCCCACCCACCCACCCACACATCCCTTCCTGCTCCGTTGTTCATTCTGAATTTTCAGCTAATCAGACCATCATGAAACCTGGGAGCAATTTAGAGCTGTATGTTACAGCATTGTTCCCAACAGGGATGGAAGATAGAGGGGGGGGGGGGAGAGAGAGAGAGAGAGAGAGAGAAGGAGAGAGAGAGAAGGAGGAAGAGCAAGAAAGAAGGAGAGAGAGAAGGATGAAGAGCAAGAGAGAAGGGGAGAGAGAGGAAGAAGGAGAGAGAGAGGAGGAGGGAGAGGAGAGAGAGAGAGAAGGAGAGAGAAGGAGGGAGAGCAAGAGAGAAGGAGAGAGAGAGGAGGATGGAGAGCAAGAGAGAAGGGGAGAAAGATAAGGAAAGAGAGAGAAGAGGGAGAGGAGAGAGGAGAGAGAAGGAAAGAGAGGAGGGAGAGCAAGAGAGAAGGAGGGAGAGCAAGAGAGGAGAGAGAGAGATAGAAGGATGGAGAGCAAGACAGAAGGGGAGAAAGATGAGGAAAGAGAGAGAGAAGGAGAGGAGAGAGAGAAGGAGAGAGAGAAGGGGAGAGCAAGAGAGAAGGAGAGAGAGAAGGAGAGAGAGAAGGAGGGAGAGCAAGAGAGAAGATAAGGGAAGAGAGAAAGAGGAGGGAGAGGAGAGAGGAGAGAAGGAGGGAGAGGAGAGAGAGAGAAGGAGAGAGAGAGAAGGAGGGAGAGCAAGAGAGCAGGAGAGAGAGAGAGAGAAGGATGGAGAGCAAGAGAGAAGGGGAGAAAGATAAGGAGAGAGAGAGAGAAGGAGGGAGAGGAGAGAGAGAAAGGAGGGAGAGGAGAGAGACAGGAGAGAGAGAAATATGGAGAGTAAGAGAGAAGAGGAGAAAGATAAGGAGAGAGAAAGAGAAGGAGGGAGAGGAGAGAGAGAAAGGAGGGAGAGGAGACAGAAGGAGAGAGAAATATGGAGAGGAGAGAGAGAAAGGAGGGAGAGGAGAGAGACAGAAGGAGAGAGAGAAATATGGAGAGGAAGAGAAGGGGAGAAAGATGAGAGAGAGAAGGAGGGAGAGGAGAGAGGAGAGAGAGAAAGAAGGAGGGAGAGGAGACAGAAGGAGAGAGAGAAATATGGAGAGCAAGAGAGAAGGGGAGAAAGATAAGGAAAGAGAGAAGGAGGGAGAGGAGAGGGAGAGAAGGAGAGAGAGAGATGGAGAGCAAGACAGAAGGAGAGAGAGAAATATGGAGAGCAAGAGAGAAGGGAGAAAGATAAGGAAAGAGAGAAGGAGGGAGAGGAGAGGGAGAGAAGGAGAGAGAGAGAAGGATGGAGAGCAAGAGAGAAGGGGAGAAAGATAAGGAGACAGAGAGAGAGAAGAGGAGGGGGAGAGAGAGAGGAGAGAGAGGAGAGAGAATAGTCAACAGCTTTAAGAAATCTGACTCATGGAGGGTCAGCCTCCATCTGGGAAGGGATGGCTTGAAGTTCACAATGAGTGATGAACTTCAGTATTCAACACTGTGAAACCAACTGGGACTCTCACAAGTGAATTGGCCGCCAAGATGGGCAAAGCAATTCCTGTCAGTGAATTGTGGGTCAGTGGGATGCTGTGGGGTTTTTTTTATTGCCTGCGGTGGGGCGGGGAAGAGAAGAAGAAAGAGACTAAACAATTACAGCGTAAAAATGTGAGAGTGTCTGCCTCCATCTGTACTTTATCTCGAACTGATCTGCAGGACCTCCATCCAAAGGGAAATACTGTGGGGTCCTGGATGCTCTGGTGAGCTGGGTGGTTTTCTTGCAGACGTTTCATGACCCAAATAGGCAACATCATCAGTGCTAGAAGAGAGTGGGGTTTGTGGAGTGAAGGAGAATGAGAAGAGGAGGAGGAGGAGGAGGAGGAGGAGGAGGAGGAGGAGGAGGAGGAGGAGGAGGAGGAGGAGGAGGAGGAGGAGGAGGAGGACGACGACGACGACTGTGGGGTCCTTGGTGTTCTCTGAGCTTGGTGGTTTTCTTGCAGACGTTTCATGACCCAACTAGGGAACATCATCAGAAAGGAGTGGGGTTTGTGGAGAGGAGGAAGAAGAGGAGAATATGCTGCTCTCTGAATTCTAAAATACTACCTGTATCTACAAACAGTTGCACCCTCCCGTTATCATTTGAAACCTTCCCAGCCAGCTTCCAACAAGCAAAACCACAGGAGAAGCCAAAATTCCTTAATCACCACAAAATTCATTTCATAACTGGAGCAAAACCCATTGCACCGATGTCTCACTTAGCGCCAGACATTTTACCTTCAAGGATGGTCATAAGAGGAATACTGCATAATCCCCATTCCCTCCCCACTCCAGGGGAAGGATACTGCAAAATCTCCCTTCCCTCCTCACTCCAGGGAAAGGATATTGCATAATCCCCACTCCAGGGGGAAGGATACTGCAAAATTTCCATTCTCTGCCCACTCCAGGGGGAGGATCCTGCAAAATCTCCCTTCCCTCCTAACTCCAGCGGAAGGATACTGCAAAATCTCCATTCCCTCCCCACAACAGGGGAACGATACTGCAAAATCCCCATTCCATCCCCATTCTATGGGGAAGGATACTACAAAATTTACTTTTCCTCCCCACTCCAGGGGAAGGATCCTGCGAAATCCCCATTCCCACCCCACTCCAGGGGGAAGGATACTGCAAAATCTTCATTCCTTCCCCACTCCAGGGGAAGGATACTGCAAAATCTCTCTTCCCTCCACACTCCAGGGAAAGGATATTGCATAATCCCCACTCCAGGGGGAAGGATACTGCAAAATTTCCATTCTCTGCCCACTCCAGGGGGAGGATACTGCAAAATCTGCATTCCCTTCCCACTCCAGGGGGAGGATCCTGCAAAATCCCCATTCCCACCCCACTTCAGCGGGAAGGATCCTGCAAAATCCCCATTCCCACCCGATTCCAGGGGAAGGATATTGCATAATCCCCACTCCAGCGGAAGGATACTGCAAAATCTCCTTTCTCTCCCTTTCAGCTTGGACTCGGGAGGAAGGGGAATAGATGGGGACGGGGCCAGTCAGAGGTGGTATTTGCTGGTTCTCCGAACTACTCAAAATTTCCGCTACCGGTTCTCCAGGACCAGTCAGAACCGGCTGAATACCACTTCTGATTTACTGTCTGAAAGATGCAGGGTTTTATAGGCAACCGCTTCTGCTGTTGGCCTCCATCCTAGAAGCCGCATTCCTCACTCCAATCTTTTTTGGCTGCGTTGATGTTTCGAAAATTAAAACAAAAACATCCTCTTGTCTCATCCAAACTTCTGGCAAAAAAGGAGATTAAAGGACTACTAAGACTTTGGTCTCGAGCAGCTGAGGAGACCCTTATGAGCAGATTCCATCAGTCGGACCTGTTCTTTCCCATGAGTTGAACTTCAGAAGGGACCTTCCAGTTAGGTGACAGGAGGGAGCCATTTTGAAGAGAAGTGACAGTTGTGGGTCTATTTCTAAGCCTTGGGTCCTTCCCTCCCTCCCTTCTCTATCTTCTCTCTTTTCTCCTTCCTCTCTTCTTTCTTCCTCACCCACCTGCTCCTTCCTTCCTTCTCTTTGTCCACTTTTATTCCTTCTCTTTTCTCCATCTCTTTTTCTTTCTTTCCCTCCTGCCTTCGCTGTCTTTCTTCCTTCTCTTTTCTCCATCTCTTTTTCTCCCTCCCTCCTTCCTTCCCCTTCCTTGTTTCCTTCTCTTTGTCCAACTTCCTTCCCTTTGTTCTCCTTCCTTCCTTCCTCCTTCCCTCCCTCTTTCTTTCCTTCCTTCTTTGTCCAATGTCCTTCATTCCCTCCCTCCCCTTTCTTCTCCTTCCTTCCCTTCCTCTTTCTTTTCCTGCCTTCCTTCCTTCCTCTTTCCCCCTTCCTCCCTCTTTCTTCTCCTTCCTTCTTTCTTTCTCTGCCCAACTTCCTTCATTCCCTCCCTCCCCTTTCTTCTCCTTCCTTCTTTGTCCAACGTCCTTCATTCCCTCCCTCCCCTTTCTTCTCCTTCCCTCCCTCCCTCTTTCTGTTCCTTCCTTTTTTGTCCAATGTCCTTCATTCTCTCTCTCCCCCCTTTCTTCTCCTTCCTTCCCTTCCTTCCTCCTTCCCTCCCTTCCCCTTCCTTTTCCTTCCTTCCTTCCCTTTTCCCCCTTCCTCCCTCTTTCTTCTCCTTCCTCCCTCCCTCCCTCCCTCCCTCCCTCCTTCTGTCTTCTCCTTCCCTCTTCTCCTTCCTTCCTTCGAAGAAACATGCCTTCAAGCCTGCAACCATTTATCAACTATGTAAAAAAAGCTCCCGGGTGATTTTTCTGCCCGCTGTTCAAATTTGTCCAATTAGACACAGACCCTGAGGGAGGAATCAAGTGTGAAATGCGACTGTCAAGATCCTGAAATGGAGTTATGTGGACCAGCTCTTGTCCTTCTCTTCCCACCACCTGTTCCCTCCCCTCCCCTTTCCTTCACTCCTTCCTTCCTTTTCCTTTCCCTTTCCTTTCCTCCGCTCTCCTTCTTTTTTCTTTTCCTTTCCAAAACTCTCTCCTTCCTTCCTTCTTCCTTTTCCTTTCCTTTCCTCCACTCTCCTTCCTTCCTTCTTCCTTTTCCCTTCCTCAACTCTCTCCTTCCTTCTTTCCTTCCTTCCTCCCTTTTTCTTTTCCTTTCCTCCACTCTCTCCTTTCTTTCCTTCCTTTTTCTTTTCCTTTCCTCAACTCTCTCCTTTCCTTCCTTCCTCCCTTTTTCTTTTCCTTTCCTCCACTCTCTCCTCCCTCCCTCTTTTCCTTTTCCTTTCCTCCACTCTCTCCTTCCCTCCTCCCTTTTTCTTTTCCTTTCCTCCACTCTCTCCTCCCTCCCTCTTTTTCTTTTCCTTTCCTCAACTCTCTCCTTCCTTCTTCCTTCTTCCTTCTCCTTTCCTCCACTCCCCTTCCTCCCTTTTTCTTTTCCTTTCCAAAACTCTCTCCTTCCTTCTTTTTTCCTTTCCTCCACTCTCCTTCCTTCCTCCTTCCTTTTCCTTTCCTCCATTCTCTCATTTTTTCCTTTTTCTTTTCCTTTCCTCAACTCTTTCCTTCCTTTTTTCTTTCCTTTCTCCCCTTTTCTTTTCCTTTCCTTCACTCCTTCCTTCTTCTTTTCCTTTCCTCCACTCTCCTTTCTTCCTTCTTCCTTTTTCTTTTCCTTTCCTCCATTCTCTCCTTCCTTCTTCCTTTTTCTTTTCCTTTCCTCCACTCTCTCCTTCCTTCCTTCCTCCTTTTCCTTTCCTCCACTCTCTCCTTCCTTCCTTCCTCCTTTTCCTTTCCTCCATTCTCTCATTTTTTCCTTTTCCTTTCCTCAACTCTCTCCTTCCTTCTTTCCTTCCTTCCTCCCCTTTTCTTTTCCTTTCCTCCACTCCTTCTTCTTTTCCTTTCCTTCATTCTCTCCTTCCTTTTTCCTTTTTCTTTTCCTTTCCTCCACTCTCTCCTTCCTTCCCTCCTTCCCCTTCCCTTCCCTAACAGGCCCCTAGAAAACTCAACTGAATCATATTGCAGTCCAACATGCTTCCTTCCTTGGCTAAGAAGCCAAGGAGGAGGAGGAGGAGGAGGAGGAGGAGGGACAGGATTTCTGCTTTAAGGGCCCTCCTTTCTCCCCCGCCCCCCACTCAGCCATCAGCCATTTAAGGGATTGACACTTCCAGCAAGGTAAAGAGTGTTAACTGTTGCTCACTTCGCACCTCGCCTTGTCCTGTCTCACACCCAGGGAGCCCCGCCTGATGCTTTAATGCCCCGAAGGCAGCTTGGATGATCCTGGTTAGTGCTCGAAGCTTTACTGGGCCATCTAAGGTCAGGTGCCAAAGGCGATGTCAGCGGGCGCTAAGAGCTTTGATTGCTAGCTAGACAGCTGCTAGGCCTCTCGATTAGAAAGGCAAGTCAGATTACATGTAATTAAGCGACATCCCCCCCCCCTCCACACACACAGACCCAGAGCACGCCATGAAAATTGCTCCAGCCGGGTCAGGAGATGCTGTCTTTCTCCAGCATCAAGGCTGCGCGTGGCTTTCCAAAGTGCCCCACCTTTTGCTCCCCAACTCCAGAAAAGCAGCCTATGGAAGGGAGAGGTCTACATGGCTGTTTCCACAAGGGACCTTGTTAGAAGGGATTTTGGAGATCTTCTAGTCCAACACCAACACCCCCAGCTCAAGCAAGAGACCCTACACCATTTTTGACTGGTGGCAGTCCAGTCTCTTCTTGAAAGCTTCCAGTGATGAAGCTCCCATAACTTCCCTTCCCTTCCCTTCTCCTGTTCTGTCCTGTCCTCTATTCTATTCTCAGACAGATTAACAGAGTTGGAAGGGATCTTGTAGGTCATCTAGTCCAACCCCCTGTCCAAGCAAGAGACCTTACGCCATTTCTGACAGATGGCAGTCCAGTCTCTTCTTGAAAGCTTCCAGTGATGAAGCTCCCACAACTTCTCTTCACTTCTCCTCTGTTCTATTCTCTCCTCTTCTATTCTATTCACAGACAGATTAACAGAGTTGGAAGGGACCTTGTAGGTCATCTCGTCCAAACCCCCCCCCAAGCAAGAGACCCCACACCATTTCTGACAGATGGCAGTCCAGTCTCTTCTTGAAAGCTTCCAGTGATGAAGCTCCCACAACTTCCGAAGGCAACTTCTCTTCCATGGGTTGATTGCTCTCACTGTGAGAAAATGTCTCCTTATTTCCAGGTTGAATCTCTCCTTCCATCTGTTGTTCCTTGTCTGGCCTTCAGGGGCCTTGGAGAATAGCTTGACCCCTTCCTCTCTGTGGCAGCCGCTCAAATGTTGGATCACTGCTATCCTGTCTCCCCTGGTCCTTCTCTTCGCTAGACTAGCCATGCCCAGTTCCTGCAACCGTTCTTCGTATATTTTAGCCTCCAGTCCCCTAATCATCCTGGTTGCTCTTCTCTGCACTCTTTTTAGAGTCTCAACCTCTTTTTTTTCACCATGGCGATCAAAACTGGATCCTGTATTCCAGGTGTGGTCTCACTCAGGCTTTATAAAGTGGCATTAACACCCTTCGTGATCTTGATTCTAGCCTCCGACAATGCAGAGGGATCGAATCAAGATCATGTGAAGTGTGAGTCCCTTGGTTTAGCATGGATTTTCTGTTGGCAAAAGCCTTTATCACTTTTAGCTACCCTGAGGTAAAGTATTCATCCCATATTATACTTTAGCTTGTTATTGAATTAATCCTTTTTTGGAGTTCTCACAGAACAGGAAACCAGCTGATAACTCGGTGTTGCCCGAGTTATGGGGGGGGGGAATGTCCGGATCAAGCGTAATTTCTAATGTTGGATTTTCCCACTTACCAGAGGGAGCCCCCTTGTGGAAGCTGTTACCATTGCAACTCCGCGGCGCTGTGCAGTAGAAGCCATTTTACGGCAGTACAGTAGAAGCCATTTTAAGGCACAACAGGCTGTATCTTAACAGAACACACACATTGGAGGGTGTTAGGGGTGTCTTACCCCCACAGTGTTTGTTTCCAGAGTGTAAGTCATCTTTTGGTTGAAATTGTTCAAGGGGTTCCAGAGTTATGCTGGAACAAACATATATGCATACATTTTTATATAGATAGATAAAGGAATCGGCTACCTGTACACAATATAATTAAGGTATAAAACCAAATTTGATACAATAGAAAAGGATATTTGTAGCTCAGGGTTGAAATGAGGGGTCCTTAGTGCCCTCTGATCTTGGTTGTTTTCTTGCAGACATTTTAGGACCCAACTAAGTAACATCATCAGTGCTAGAAGGGAGAAGGGTTTGTTCTCTGTTTATATACGAGCGTCCCGACAATCTAATCAACCAACCCTTGATCCCCCTTTTGACCAGCAAAGTCAACGGGGAAGCCAGATTCACTCAACGACCGTCCTAGTAACTCAACAATGAAACGGATTCTCTTAACAACGGTGGCAAGAAAGGTCGCAAAATGAGGTCAAATCAGGGGTGAAATCCAGCAGGTTCGGACAGGTTCCGGAGAACCGGTGGCGGAAATTTTGAGTAGTTCGGAGAACCGGCAAATGCCACCTCCGGCTGGCTCGAGAGTAGGGTGGGAATGGAGATTTTGCAGTATCCTTTCCTTGCCACACCCACCAAGCCACACCCACAGAACCGATAGTAAAAAAAAATTTGAATTTCACCACTGGGGCACACTGCTCCACAGAAATTTTGGGCTCAATTATAGCTGGTATTGTAATTATCAACAACTATTGTAATTATCAACAATTATTGCCCAATTCTTACGGGGAAGATTCAAACTCATGCCCCCCGCCACCTTTTTGGGGGGGGGAGGCGGGAGGAAGAGTCTGGAGATGTGTGCCTTTGACGTGCCAGATCTCGTTATATTCCCTGCGTTATGAGCAATAATTATTTGTTGATCACCGTTGCTAAGGTGCAGAGCGACTAAGCGGATCAGCAATAGAGATGTTACTTTGATGAATAACCAGACACGGCTGAATGCAATGAGTAGGGTGGATGGTTGCATTCCGACCGAGTCCTCTCCATAATCCCAGCACATATTAGGAAGTCGCATAAATAAATAAAATGGGTAGGATTCCTGCCAAAAATGCAAGGAGATTTTACCGGCGCAGACATACAGCACGCAAAACAGAATAGTTGTTTAAAAGCCACGATTGTATCTGCCAGACCTTCTCTTTAAAAAATGATGATTAGGGGACTGGAGGCTAAAACTTACGATGAACGGCTGCAGGAACTGGGCCTGGCTAGTCTAGCGAAGAGAAGGACCAGGCGAGACAGGATAGCAGTGATCCAATATTTGAGGGGCTGCCCCAGAGAGAAGGGGGTCAAGCTATTCTCCAAGGTACCCGAATGCCAGACAAGGAATAAGGGATGGAAACTGACCCAGGAGAGATTCAACCTGGAAATCAGGGGGAATTTCCTGACAGTGAGAGCAATCAACCCATGGAACAGACGTTGCCTTCAGAAGTTGTGGGAGCTTCATCCCTGGAGGCTTTGAAGAAGAGACTGGACTGCCATCTGTCAGAAATGGTGCAGGGTCTCCTGCTAGGGGAGAGGGTTGGACTAGATGACCTACGAGGTCCCTTCCAACTCTGTTAATCTGATTGTTCAACGCAGAACACCGAATAATAGAGTTGGAAGGGATCTTGGAGATCTTCTGGTCCAATCCCCTGCTCAAGCTGGAGATCCTATACTGTTTTGGACAGTTAAGTGGATTTTGCCCCATCTTACAACCTTTCTTGACACCGTTGTTAAGTGAATCACGGCAGTGATTAAGTGAGTAACAGGGTTGTGAAGTGAACCTGGCTCCCCCACTGACTTGACTTGCCAGAAGGTCACAAGAGTGAGTCGCGTGACCCCAGGACACTGCAACCGTCATAAACAGGAGTCAGTTGCCAAGTGTCCGAATTTTGATCACGTCACCATGACGACGTTGCAACGGTCGTAAGTGTGAAAAATGGTCCTGAGTCACTTTTTCAGTGCTGTTGTAACTTTGGTCACTAAATGAACTATTGTAAGGTTACCTGCACATACATACAGTATGTACATATCAGTGATGGTTAACCTTTTTGGCACCGAGTGCCGAAACTGGGGCGTGCGAGTGCCAGAGTACTGGGACACGGAAGAGAGCCTGCAACGGCCAAATGCTCTTCTGGGTTCTGTCGCATACATGCACACCGGACAGCGTGTCTGCTGTGCATGTGCACCGGCCAGCTGTTGTCTTCAGACTGCTGTCTTCAGAGCAGCTGGCCAGCACGCATGTGTGCAACGGAACATGGAAGAGCAGCTGGCGACGGTGTGCATACCCACAGAGAGAAGACTGTGTGCCACCTCTGGCATGTGTGCCATAGATTCGCCATCCCGGGTATATATGTACATATATTTATCTAAATATACTATGTATGTATGTATGTATTTGTTTGTTTGTTTGTTTATAATATCTACCTATCTACCTATCATCCATCATCTATTTATATCTATCTATCTATCTATCTATCTATCTATCTATCTATCTATCTATCTATCTATCTATCTATCTATCTATCTATCTATTCTTCTCTATATCTATCTATCTATCTATCTATCTATCTATCTATCTATCTATCTATCTATCTATCTATCTATCTATCTATCATCTATCTTCTATCTACCTATCTTCTATCATCTATCTACCTACCTACCTACCTACCTTAATGAGCCGAGGTGGCGCAGTGGTTAGGGTGCAGTACTGCAGCCACTTTAGCTGACTGTGATCTGCAGCTCAGCGGTTCAAATCTCACCGGCTCAAGGTCGACTCAGCCTTCCATCCTTCCGAGGTGGGTGAAATGAGGACCCGGACTATGGGGGCAAGTTGCTGACTCAATTTGCTAAAAAAATTGTAAACCGCTTAGAGAGGGCTGAAAGCCCTATGAAGCGGTATATAAGTCTAATAAGTACCTACCTACCTACCTACCTACCTATCTATCTTTTATCTACCTATCCATCTATCATCTATCTATTTATCTATCTATCTACGTATCTATCTTTTATCTATCTATCTTCTGTCTGTCTGTCTGTCTGTCTGTCTATCTATCTATCATCTATCAATCTTTTATCTACCTATCCATCTATCATCTATCTATCTACATATCTATCTTTTATCTATCTATCTATCTTCTGTCTGTCTGTCTATCATCTATCTATCTATCTATCTATCTATCTATCTATCTATCTATCTATCTATCTATCTATCTATCTATCATCTATTATCTATCTATCTATCTATCTATCTATCTATCTATCTATCTATCTATCATCTATTATCTATCTATCTATCTATCTATCTATCTATCTATCTATCTATCTATCTATCTATCATCTATTATCTATCTATTTATCTATCTATCTACGTATCTATCTTTTATCTATCTATCTTCTATCTGTCTGCCTGTCTGCCTGTCTGTCTGTCTGTCTGTCTATCTATCTATCTATCTATCTATCTATCTATCTATCTATCTATCTATCTATCTATCTATCTATCTATCTATCTATCATCTATCAATCTTTTATCTACCTATCCATCTATCATCTATCTATCTACATATCTATCTTTTATCTATCTATCTATCTTCTGTCTGTCTGTCTGTCTGTCTATCTATCTATCTATCTATCTATCTATCTATCTATCATCTATTATCTATCTATCTATCTATCTATCATCTATCTATCTATCTATCTATCTATCTATCTATCTATCTATCTATCTATCTATCATCTATTATCTATCTATTTATCTATCTATCTACGTATCTATCTTTTATCTATCTATCTTCTATCTGTCTGCCTGTCTATCTATCATCTATCTATCATCTATTTTCTATCTATCTATCTATCTATCTATCTATCTATCTATCTATCTATCTATCTATCTATCTATCTATCTATCTATCTATCTTCTATCTATATTATCTCTCTCTCACTCTCTTTCCTTATCTCCTACCTACCTACTGTGTTTCCCCAAAAATAAGACAGGGTCTTATTTTCTTTTGACCCCCGAGATAAGCACTTGGCCTTATTTTCGGGGAGGTCTTATTATTTTTGAGGTAGAGGCGGCCCCTTAACCTCTGCCCGCAGATCAGCTGATCCAGAGAAGGCCAGAAGTTCTGTTTCTGGCACACTCTTGTCCGCTCTAGCTGCTCTTTTTGCGGCCGCCACTAAGAGAAGGGGCGCAGTAGCTACGGTTTGCAGGAGCCGTTTCCATGAGGCCATTCCGTGTGGATGGCAGGTGCATGTGGGACCCGTGGAGCATGTTCCCCCCCCTTCCGCCCCTAGGAAATGGCAGGGACAGGCTGCACACGCATTTAAATATTTTCGGGGGAGGGCTTATTTTAGCCCATGCGCTCAAAAGCTCGATTGAGCTTATTATCCAGGGGTGGCTTATTTTCAGGGAAACAGGGTACCTACCTACCTATCAGTGGTGGGATTAAAATAATGTAACAGCTGGTTCTCTGCCTTAATGACCAACTGGGTAGGCGTGGCTCAGTGATCATGTGACTGTGTGGGTGTAGCCAACTCAACGTCACTAAGGTCGATGGGCGCTTCACCTTAGCTGTTGCAATGTAACAAGGGTTAACCGGAGAGGCAGTTTCTGAAAGCAGAGCAACAAAGATGAGGCTAGAAACAACACCAGAATGTTTCCTTCCTGCCTTCCTTACAGGATTAGCCCTGCAAAGTGGAAAGAAACAAAAGGAGATTTCTTCCAACAACCGGTTCTCCCAACTGCTTACAAAGTTACCAACCGGTTCTCCCGAATAGGTGCGAACCGGCTGAATCCCACCACTGCTACCTACCCATCCATCCCCCATATATCTCTACTGGCATCTACTTTTACATATATCAGTATTCCCCATTCCCCAGGAGTCAAACTGACTTTCGTGCAACTTCTACCGAGATGGAGGACGAATAAATCGTCCGTAACTATCTGTGTGGTCTCCTTTCTCTCCCCTTCCTCTTGCTCTCCTCGCCACCCCACCTCCCACCTCCCCTCTTTCTGGCAGGAGCAGGAAATTCATTCCTTGAGTAAAGGGAGAAAAAAAAATAGGATGTTTATACTTTGATGCTGCTGTTTGCGCCAAGGGCTGACAGTTTTCCCCAATTGCGAGAGTTTAATTGCTGGAAGTCACAACAGAGTGGCACGACCAATCAATCTCTTAAAGGACTCAAATAAATAAATTAAGAGTAGTTGGGGTGGGAGCCCTTTCCCAAAAGGTTCTGCCAAAGACGGGTCCTTTGTTTGGAGTAATTGGTCTGTAAGTAGTGATAATATCAATCGATAAGACTAGAGCTGGAAGGGACCTTGGAGGTCTTCTAGTCCAACCCCCTGCTCGAGCAGGAGACCCTATACCATTGCAGACAAGTGACTGTCCAGTCTCTTCTTAAAATCCTCCAGGGTCGAAGTTTAGAAAGTTAGCACCCACTTCTAGAAAAATGAGATATTTTAAGAAATATTAAAAAGGGTAGAATATGTCCCCCTAAAAGGGAGGCAGAAACTCAACCCCACCCCCACCTTTGCCAATGGGACATTAAGGGCCAGAGCCAGTCTATTCTACATAACGAAGATCTGCCTCCTTCGGGCAGAGCCATAATAGGAATCCCAAAGCCCTTTCATTACATCATCACCCAGCAAGGCTCAACCAAGCCTGGGACTCAGGACAGCCTACAGTTAGCTAAGACTCCCGCCCCCTGGGAGTCTGACCACCAATCAGAATGTCAGGGTTCGAAATAACATCCAAAATTAAATCAGAGTCCGGGGCAAAGTATTGCTCAAAGTTCCAATTTATTAAGAGAGCCACATTGGCACATCTGGGGAAACCCTGAATCTGAAAGCTTCCCAGTTTTCCCCACCCAGTTGAAAGTTCAAGATCTTGCCCCCACACCCACAACTCCATCCCATGGTCCAATCTCCCACTGCCATGCTGGCAGCTTCCACCCATCCAGTTCCAGTTAGGTGAAGAGGTAGAAAGACAAAGGGTGACCTTGGCTTTCGAGAAAGAATGTTGTTATGGCTACATATCATCTAACTCTGTACAATCCTCCATCCCATTTCTTACACAGGAACAGGAAACTCCAAGACGGGGCCCAAGAGAGGGTATAAAACAGGCTCTCTCAGCATCTCTTCCCTTTTTTTCTTCAAGATCTTCAAGGCATATGATCCCCCTTTCTCCCCCCACCCCAGGACCTCAAACCATGTGGTCCTGTCCACCATCAATAAACCTTCTTTCCAAGCAACTTCCATAAACTCAGTGTCTTTCTCCCCACTTGGAACTGAACCCAGATGGGCATTTCTTTCAACAGAAGCACAAACAACTTTCTGGAGGCAAGCAGTTCCACTGGTTAATTGTCCTCACTGTTAGGAAGTTTCTCCTTAATTCCAAGTTGCTTCTCTCCTTGATGAGTTTCCATCCAGTAATTGTTAGAGGATAAGACTAACTGGAATTCACATCTTATGGACCAACATTTGGACATTGCCAAATAGAATTCAAGCAGAGTTTTTCAATAAAGATCACAAAATGCTCGAGGAAGGAAGGGGTGGACTAGAAGACCTCCAAGGTCCCTTTCAACTCTGTTACTCTGAACAAGCCATGTTTAACGGCCTCCGAATGATGACCAGCCTAAACTTTGTCCGATGGAGAAGTCAGAGCACCGCAAAAGCGATGAGTGATCCCAAGAAGAAAGGAATTCTTTAAAATTAAAAGGTTCATTCAGAGTCAGTTTGATGCAGAGATTAAAGGCCTCAGACTAGAGACTGGGAAACTGGGAATTCTAGTCCGCCCTCAGGTGCAATGCCAGCTGGAGGATTTAGAGCCCGTTCCTTCCGCTCAGCCCCGGGAAGATGGAAGGGCAAACAGCTTGCAAAAACAGCACCCATAAAACTACAGTCTTGTTTGTGGAATCAAAGAAAGAGAGAGAGAGGGAGGGGGAGCGAAAAGAGGAGAGGGGTGGGAGCAGGAGAGAGAAGGAGTGAGGATTAAGGAGAGGGAGAGAGAGGAAAGAGAGGAGGAAAAAAGGGAGCAGGGAGGAGAAGGAGAAGGGTGGGGAAGAGAAAAGCAGAGAAGGTAGGAGAGGAGGAGAGGGAAAGGGAGAGGAGGAGAGAGGGAGAAAGAGGGAGATGAAGGGAAGGAGGGAGAGAAGGGGAGGAGGGAGAAAGAGGGAGGTGAAAGGAAGGAGGGAAAGAAGGGGAGGAGAGAGGGAGAAAGAGGGAGGTGAAGGGGAGGAGGGAAAGAAGGGGAGGGAGAGGGAGAAAGAGGGAGGTGAAAGGAAGGAGGGAGAGAAGGGGAGAAGAGAGGGAGAAAGAGGGTGGTGAAGGGAACAGGAGAGAGAAGGGGAGGAGAGAGGGAGAAAGAGGAAGATGAAGGGAACGAGAGAAGGGGAGGAGAGAGGGAGAAAGAGGGAGATGAAGGGAAGGAGGGAGAGAAGGGGAGGAGGGAGAAAGAGGGAGGTGAAAGGAAGGAGGGAAAGAAGGGGAGGAGAGAGGGAGAAAGAGGGAGGTGAAGGGGAGGAGGGAAAGAAGGGGAGGAGGGAGAAAGAGGGAGGTGAAAGGAAGGAGGGAGAGAAGGGGAGAAGAGAGGGAGAAAGAGGGTGGTGAAGGGAACAGGAGAGAGAAGGGGAGGAGAGAGGGAGAAAGAGGAAGATGAAGGGAACGAGAGAAGGGGAGGAGAGAGGGAGAAAGAGGGAGATGAAGGGAAGGAGGGAGAGAAGGGGAGGGAGAGGGCAGGAAAGGGGGAGGCCCCCTCCGTGCTGTCCTGTCAGCAAATCCCCCTTGATCTGCGGCTGAAGTCTGGGAGGGCGGACAAGATCAAGTCGGAAGAGATTGGCGTCCGAGATTAAGACTCTCAACTGGTTTAACCTCCCACCAAACGGACGGTCCAGATTCCTTGCGGTAGGGGTGGTGGTCGGGGTAGGAGGAGGGCCCGTTATTTCTACCACACCCTCCCAACACCACACTGTAGGCCAGTTTCCCGGAGCCCATTCAAGACCCCCCCCACCCCCAAATAGGGCTTATTTTCGGTTTCAAAACTACGACGCCCGCAGGCCGATAGGAAAAAACCCTCTCAGCCCACTTGGGAAACACAAACAACAACAACAGCAACACACACACAAAAAGGACACGACAACAACAGCCGACGCCTGGAACGCAGGCTTCTCGGACATTTAATCTTAATGCAGGCTTTCCGTCCCCAAATCGGAACGAAATCTTCACAGCTTATGTATTGGCAGAGGAGGGGGCAAAGGGGGGGATAATGGCAGGGGAAGAAGAGGGGCTGAGCACAAATACTTAGAATGAGCCTTAAAAATAAGAACACACAATGTGTGGCAAGCATGCACATGGGCCTCCTAGCTAATTTTGGGATCTATGCCACACACGCGCAGGGGCGGGACGCATGTGGGAGATGCACGCACATGCGTGGGAGGGTGGGGAGATAGTGTGTGCATGCGTGGGGGGAAGAGGAATGCATGGAGGGAGCAGTTCCCCCCGCCCCCCGCAGCCCATTTCTGGGCCCAAGAGACTGCAGAGAGGTGCACAGGAGTGCCTCATGCGCGGGGGGGGGGGGGAGGGAAGTAGCAATAGCAATAGCAGTTAGACTTATATACCGCTTCAGAGGGCTTTCAGCCCTCTCTAAGCGGTTTACAGAGTCAGCATATCGCCCCCAACAGTCTGGGTCCTCATTTCACCCACCTCGGAAGGATGGAAGGCTGAGTCAACCTTGAGCCGGTGAGATTAGAACCGCTGAACTGCAGATAGCAGTCAGCTGAAGTGGCCTGCAGTACTGCACTCTACCCACTGCGCCACCTCGGCTCAAGTACACGCATTGCATTATGTGTGCTGGCGCACACGCACTTTTGGAATGCAACAACAAATACGTTAGCCATCCCTGCACTAAGAAATGTAATTAATTTTAAAAAAATGTTTTTTTTTTATTTAAAAAGAGTGACTTTAGATCAAGAAAATGCCCCTGATTGCACCTAAAGAAATCTGGCCGATTCCATTTTAGACTTTGAAGTGGCAGTCCTCGACTTACAACGGTTTGCTTAGCAACCGTTCAAAGGTACAACGGCCACAAAAATAAAGCGTGCGCGTGCACGCGCGCACACACACACACACACCATGGTCGCGTTAAGCAAAATTCAGGTGCTTGCAGGCAACTGGCACTTATGAGTTTATGATGGTTGCAAAATTCGAAGGCTTGGAATGGGGGAGATTCGGCAACGGTCACAAATTTGAGAACTGGTCGCAAGTCGCTCTTCTCAGTGCTGGTGTAACTTTGAATGGTCACTGAATGAATGGCTGTAAGTGGAGGAACTATCTGTATGGTTTTAGATCTCCTTAGTTCATCTGCCTGTTCAAACAGACCAAACAGTGGCCTCCTTCAGAGGTTTCATTTCCCACACTAGATAATATCACCTAGCTGCTTTCATGGCTAAGACGGAACTAGAATTCACAGTCTCCTGGTGACTGGACCGAAGTCATTTTGCTAGCTTTCATGCTTAAGACGGGGTTCCAAATCATAATCTCTTAGTAATTGTCTGAAGTCACCAGGATGGCTTTCACGCTTAAGGCGGGACTAGAATTCACAGTCTCCTGGTGATTGATCCAAAGTCACCCAGCTCACTTTCATGGCTAAGACAGGACTAGAACTCACAGTCTCCTGGTGATTGATCCAAAGTCACCCATCTCACTTTCATGGCTAAGACAGGACTAGAACTCACAGGCTCCTGGTGATTGGCTTGAAGTCATCCAGTCAGCTTTCATGGCTAAGGCGGGACTAGAATTTACAGTCTCCTGGTAATTGATCCAAAGTCACCCAGCTCTCTTTCATGGCTAAGGCAGGACTAGAACTCACAGTCTCCTGGTGATTGCCCCAAAGTCACCCAGCTCACTTTCATGGCTAAGACAGGGCTAGAACTCACAGTCTCCTGGTGATTGGCTTGAAGTCATCCAGTCAGCTTTCATGGCTAAGGCAGAACTAGAATTCACAGTCTCCTAGTGGTGATCCAAAATCACCCATCCAGCTTTCATGCCTAAAACAACACTGGAACTCACCACCTCCTGGTTTATAGCCAGCTGTCTTAACTACGAGACCAAACTGGCTCTAATATTTTTTTATTCCCTTGTGTATATTGAAGCGTATTAAAAAAAATTCCAAATGCAGTAAGATATAGCACAAAAAGTAACAGGGTTTTCGTGCGGTATCTTACAGCTTAACTCAATTATACGCATCCATTTAGCATTGTCTCTGCGAGGAGACCCAGACTGGGAATAAAGAAAGGAAGAACGAAAATATTGCTTTACTCAGAGTCCCCCCCCCAAAATGGCAAGTCATCAAAATTTGCGGCTTATTAGAAGGAAAAACTGTCTCGGCCGCAAGATAAATACCACAAGACAGATGAGTTCCCGTTTAAAAAAGAAGAGAAAAGAAAAAGAAAGAATAAATGGCTGGCTATTCTCTAATCACAAAGGGCCCCTGTGATATATCACACAAATTTAGAACTGCGTGATCAATACCCCTGACAGATTATTTGATTAGGCGTCTTAGTCGCCGAGAAAAATATGAAAAAGCGGTGTCAACTTTCTGGCCTCGGAATACATAAAGAGATTTAATTATTCTCTCTCCTGATCCCAGAAGGGCTGTAATGCATTTTTGCTCTCTCTTTGCTCACAGATTGAGCCAAAGTTTCTAAGGTCGCTTTAATAAGGGACGGTCGCCTCTCTCATTTTTGACATTCTCTGGAGCAGGGGGTGTCAAACTTGATTTCGTTGAGGACTGCATCAGGGTTGTGCTTGATTGGGGAGGGGGAGCTGAGGTGGGTGTGCCCAGGGTAGGCATGGCCAGCTGGATGTCACTTGTGTTGGGTGCGCCTGTGGTGGTCCAAGTGCCCTGCCAGGGAAAATGGGCTCCCAGGCTCTATTTTCAGCCGTCACGGCCTCCTGCAATCCTCTGCCAGTGAAAATCGGCTCCTGAGCACCTCTGCCAGTGAAAATCGGCTCCTGAGCACCGTTTTCGGCTGCGACAGCATCCTGCAATCCTCTGCCAGTGAAAATCGGCTCCTGAGCACCGTTTTCGGCTGCGACAGCATCCTGCAATCCTCTGCCAGTGAAAATCGGCTCCTGAGCGCCGTTTTCGGCTGCGACAGCATCCTGCAATCCTCTGCCAGTGAAAATCGGCTCCTGAGCGCCGTTTTCGGCTGTGACAGCATCCTGCAATCCTCTGCCAGTGAAAATTGGCTCCCTAGCTCCGTTTTCGGCTACAACGGCCTCCTGCAACCATCTACCAGTGAAAATGGAGCGGCCCTCCCAAGCTCCGTTTTCACTGGCAGAGGCACTGCCAGGTGGTTCCTCACTGCTTTCAGGGCAGCTCCCGTGGGCCAGATGTACACACCCCGTGGGCCGGATCCAGCCCCTGGGCCTTGAGTTTGACACCCCTACTCTAAAGACATCTTCCTCTATTTGATTCAGCAACGCATGTTGAAATAATATTGATAATAATAACAAAAAGCCTCAGAATCAAAACCAAATCAAAGCAAGCACAGGAAGTCTCAACCTTTCATTTCGGGACTGTTCACAGTTAGAACGGCACTGAAAAAGTGACATAACCATTTTTCACGTGACCATTGGCGCATTTTCCCCGTGGTCACATGATCAAAATTCGGGTGCTTGACAACTGGTTCATATTTATGACGGTCAAGTGACTCCCTTTGACCTTCTGACAGGCAACACTTCAATAGGGAAGCCAGATTCACTTCCTTCCTTCCTTGCCTTCTTCCCTCCTTCTATCCAATCCTTCCTTCTTGTCCTCTATCCAACTCCCTTCCTTCCTTCTCTTAATTCTTCCTTCCTT
The DNA here is from genome assembly GCF_051295495.1 of Thamnophis sirtalis. Lineage (NCBI taxonomy): Eukaryota > Metazoa > Chordata > Lepidosauria > Squamata > Natricidae > Thamnophis > Thamnophis sirtalis. Next base: position 1,746,833 of record NW_028261386.1, on the reverse strand, counting down.
CCTACCTTCCTTTTCTCAATCCTTCCTTCCTACCTACGTTCCTCCATCCATCCATCCATCCATCCATCCTTACTTCCCTCTATCCAATCCTTCCTTCCTTCTCTTTATCCAACTCCCTTCCTTCCTTCTCTTAATCCTTCCTTCCTTCCTACCTATGTTCCTTTATCCATCCATTCTTACTTCCCTCCCTCTATCCAATCCTTCCTTCTTTTCCTCTATCCAACTCCCTTCCTTCCTTCCTTCCTTCCTACCTTCCTTCCTTCTCTCAATCCTTCCTTCCTTCCTTCCTACGTTCCTTCATCCATTCATCCTTACTTCCCTCCCTCTATCCAATCCTTCCTTCTTTTCCTCTATCCAACTCCCTTCCTTCCTTCTCTTAATCCTTCCTTCCTTCCTTCCTTCTCTCAATCCTTCCTTCCTTCCTACGTTCCTTTATCCATCCATCCTTACTTCCCTCCCTCTATCCAATTCTTCCTTCTCTTTATCCAACTCCCTTCCTTCTCTTAATCCTTCCTTCCTTCCTACCTACGTTCCTCCATCCATCCATCCTTACTTCCCTCCCTCTATCCAATCCTTCCTTCTTTCCCTCTTATCCAATCCTTCCTTCCTTCCTTCTCTCTATCCAAGTCCCTTCCTTCCTACCTTCCTTCCATAATTCCCTCTTTCCTTCCTCCTATCTCACTCCCTCACCGTCCTTGTTATGAAAAGTTCATGGATGGATGGATGGATGGATGGAAGGATGGAAGAAAAGAGAGTAGAGGAAAGAAAAGGATTCTTCCTATCTCCCTCCCTCCCTCCTTTCTTCCCTCCCTTTCTTTTTTGATGAACTTTTCATAATCAAAGACTATAGCTAAAGTACGTGTAGACAAGCCCCAAGGTGAGATTGGCGGCAAATGAATTTAATAAATGAATAAAATTAGGGCATCACCATCAGAGAGCTAGGAAAAGCTTTTCTCCTTGATGGGATTGTTTGCTGCTAGATTTCCCAAGAAGGAGCCCTCCAGATGTGGCTGGTGGGAGAATTCTAGGAGTTGAAGTCCAAACCTCTTAAAAGCTGCCACGGATTTGGGCAAACACGGATTTAGCATTTCGTACAACCGACTCTGAGATGTTGACTTTGTCTACCCAGATTCTCAAACCACAGCACCCTCCCCTCAAAACGTCACACCTGGAATCCATTTTTTTCCACTGTTGTTCTAAAAGGAAGTCCTTGGGAATACAAAGGATTGGAAGCCGCAGGTCGCGGAATATAGCTGGCCCGAAACACGGACATTATTATTATGCAGACAGGAAAGAATGCACGATGCGCATCTCGGGCCAAACCAAATTACGGTTTTAACATTTAACATTCGGGGGAAGCGACTTCAAAAGGCAAACGCCATCTGGATCCAGATGCTGGCAGGGTGAAAACTGCTAACACCAGCACCGGCTTGCAGGTGGCCAGGATTGGCTGCAAGCTGAAGGCTCACGATCCAGAGGTTGACAGGACGGGACATTTGCAGGGTGGGAAGGTTTTGCAGCCGGCCACATGAAGCTGACTGACACACAGATGCATGTAGTCCTCGAGTTACGACCCAACGTTTCTGTTGCTAAGTGAAATGCTTGTTAAGGTTTCTCTTGCCACAGTTGTGGACGGGATCCCTGAAGTTGTTAAGTGAGTAGAGTAGAGTAGAGTAGAGTAGAGTAGAGTAGAGTAGAGTAGAGTAGAGTAGAGTAGAGTAGAAATTTTGAGAATAGAATAGAATATATGGAAATGGAATGGAATGGAATAGAAATTTTGAGAACAGAATAGAATATATAGGAATGGAATGGAAATTTGAGAATAGAATAGAATATATGAATGAGTAGAGTAGAATAGAATAGAAATTTTGAGAACAGAATAGAATATATAGGAATGGAATGGAATAGAAATTTTGAGAATAGAATAGAATATACAGGAATGGAATGGAATAGAAATTTTGAGAACAGAATAGAATATATAGGAATGGAATGGAAATTTTGAGAATAGAATAGAATATATGAATGAGTAGAGAGTAGAGTAGAGTAGGGTAGAATAGAAGGGAAGGAAGGGAATGGAAGAGAGTGGAGTAGAGTAGAATAGAATAGAAAATTTGAGAACAGAATAGAATATATAGGAATGGAATAGATAGAAATTTTGAGAACAGAATAGAATATATGAATGAGTAGAGAGTCGAGTAGAGTCGGGTAGAATAGAAGGGAAGGGAATGGAAGTGAGTAGAGTAGAGTAGAATAGAATAGAAATTTTGAGAATAGAATAGAATATATAGGAATGGAATGGAATGGAAATTTTGAGAATAGAATGGAATATATAGGAATGGAATAGAAATTTTGAGACTAGAATATATGAATGAGTAGAGAGTAGAGTAGAGTAGGGTAGAATAGAAGGGAAAAGAAGGGAATGGAATGGAAGAGAGTAGAGTAGAGTAGAATAGAATAGAGTAGAGTAGAGTAGAGTAGAATAGAAATTTTGAGAATAGAATATATGGGATGAGTAGAGAGTAGAGTAGAGTAGGGTAGAATAGAAAGGAAGGGAAGGGAAGAGAGTAGAGTAGAGTAGAATAGAAATTTTGAGAATAGAATAGAATATATGAATGAGTAGAGAGTAGAGTAGAATAGGGTAGAATAGAAAGGAAGGGAATGGAATGGAAGAGAGTAGAGTAGAGTAGAATAGAAATTTTGAGAATAGAATAGAATATATGGAATGAGTAGAGAGTAGAGTAGAGTAGAGTGGAGTGGAGTGGTGGAGTAGAATAGATAAGGGAACGGAATGGAGTAGAGTAGAATAGAATAGAAATTTTGAGACTAGAATAGAATGAGCTTGAAGGGGCCTTGGAGGTCTTTTAGTCCACCCCCCTGCTCAAGCAGGATACCATACCCTATACCATTTAGATAAGTAACTGTCTAGACTCTTCTTTAAAACTTCCAGTGATGAAGCACCCACAACTTTTGGTGGCAAACTGTTCCACTGGTTAATTGTCCTCGCTGTTAGGAAGTTTCTCCTTAATTCCAGTTTGCTTTTCTCTTTTGATTAGTTTCTATCCATTGTTTTTTCTTCTGCCTTAACCCTAACCCTAAATGAATGGTTACAAGTTGAGGACTACCTGTCCTATTTTTTTTTCTTAATGCACCATGGGATTAAGCTAAAGTACTTGTACATGAGTGACGACAATCATAGAAGAGTAATATTGTGTTTTAAGATGAATTGGTTTACAGCTGAACTGGATGGAAAGACCAATGTGGCCAAGCCAGATAATTCTGCCTCTCCACTTCAAAGCTTTCTGTCACTTGATCTCTTAATTTATGACTTGCCATGACTCAACAGCTGGCTCCAGAGCAGAGAGGATGTGACATTCCTACAGGCTGATCCAAGTAAATCAATACAAGGGGGGGGGGAATCGATGATATATTTATTGCCTCTCTCCCGAGTCTCTAAAACACTGTCCAGTTGTCAATGGTAAAGAAAACATGAGTTTTATCCATCAGGAAGGTCCATGGAGATTCTCACTCATCCAGGTTGTCCCAAAGGTGTTTTTTTTTTTTTTTAAGGCAACTGGATTTTCTTGGGTTTTTTCCTTGAAAACATTTCGCTTCTCATCCAAAAAGGCATACAAATAAACTAAATCTTAAGTCTTAAATCTTAAATCTTTTTTCAGTTCTGACTGAAGAATTGAAGAAGCTTCTTGGATGAGAAGCAAAACGTCTTTAAGGTAAAACAAAGACAATCCCGTTGCCTTTTGAAAAAGCAGCTTTGGGGACATCCAATGACATGGTTGTGAAATGTATAGAACTCTTCTCCGGCCACCGCAATTCGAAAGCACCGATTCTTCAAGGCTCAGCCTTCCTTATAGCCCAACTCTCAAGTTCGGAGAGTAGCATCTACAGTTAGGCGGATACTTGCTTTACTCTGGCAAGATTCTGTCTCTAGTCGAACGACAATAAGGAAAATACTCAGAAGTTACTCCATGTGTTGTTATTGATGTACGTGACTGCGAAATGTTGTAAAACTCATGATTAGCTGCCAAGTCAAGGCGCCTATTAAACTCCGTACTAAATAATCTTCTTAACCTGAGGAATATTTCCAAGCACAGGGAGAAGGCGGAAATGCAAGGACATTTTGACCCACAGCTCTCCCTCACCCTGGAGTTTTCATCCCTTCTGATAGTGCTTCAAAGAATAGAATAGAATAGAATAGAATAGAATGGAATTAGGAATATGAATGGAATAGAATAGCATGGAATAGAATGCAATACGAATGGAATGGAATAGAATAGAATGGAAAAGAATGGAATGGAATTAGGAATACAAATGCAATAGAATAGAATGGAATAGAATGCAATGGAATTAGGAATACGAATGGAATGGAATAGAATAGAGAATGAATAGGATAGAATAGCATAGTAAAGTATAGCCTAGAATTAAGAATAGAATAGAATGCAATGCAATGGAATTAGGAATAGGAATGGAATTAGGAATAGGAATGGAATAGAATGCAGAGGAATTAGGGATAGGAATGGGATGGTATAGAGTAGAGGGGAATGGAATGCAATGGAATTAGGAATACAAATGAAATGGAATAGAATAGAGAATGGATAGGATAGAATATCATGGGATAGCATAAAATTAAAACAGAATGGAATGGAATGGAATTAGGAATAGGAATGGAATGTAGAATGGGTAGGATAGGATAAGATAGAATTGAGAATAGAATAGAAGTAGAAATAGAATAGCTTCAGAATCAGAATGGAATAGAGCTGGAAGGGGCCTTGGAGGTCTTCTAGTCCAACCCTGTGCTCAGGCAGGAAACCCTACATCTTTTTAGACAAATGGTGGAACCAATCTCTCCTTAAAAACTTCCAGTGTTGGAGCACCCACAACTTCTGGAGGCAAAGCATGGAATAGATGTGGAACAGAACCGGATAGAATCGGAACAGAGCAGAATAAGTTAGAATACTTTATCGGCCAAGCATAATGCATAATAATGTATAAAGTATAATACTTGAACGGCCTCCATATTTCTGACTTCTCCTTCCCTTCGTTCTTCGGCCTGAAATTTCAACAAGTTCAAAAGTTCAGCTGAAGTCTTGGTTTAAAATGCCCAGAGATGGATGTACACACACACACACACACACACAGACACACACAGAAGCCCCGCTATTAAATGAATCTCAGATGCTCCGTGCCTAAATAAAGCTTCCATCATTTTGACAGTCGGGGGAAAGAAAACACACACACACACACACACGGATGGAGACCAATGGGCTGGGACAAAGGGTGCTTGCTTGCTGGATAACCCACAATGCCCTTGTCGTCGTCGTCCCCCTACCCCACCCCGTCCCCCCTCCCGTCCCCAAAATTTAAAATGTCTCGTTACTTAAAATCCCCTCGCATTTTTTTTCCTCCCCTGGGCAAAAAGAAGAAGAAGAAGAAGAAAAAAGAAAGGGAAAATTTGGCTTTCCCCCAAGATGACAAGCTATTCTTTTGGTCTCGCTAAGGCTTATCCATGCGAAAAACCCAGACTAAACAGAAAAACAGTTGCTCCCGTACTGTTATTTCCCCCTCTCCAACCTTCCCCCAAAATGCTGGAGCAAAAAAAAAAAAAAAAGAAAAAGAAAAAAGGGAAGATGATTGATGAAAAGCAACTGTGATTTTTCACATGCAGCCGGTCCAGGGAAGGAAGGAGGGAGCCTGTTCAAAAGTCACAACCCCACGCAACCCCCACACTCCCCCCAAAAGAAACTTGGAATCTGGAAAGGAAAACAAATTCAGACAAACTGACGCTCTGGAGAAGTAAACTGATGTTTCCTCCGATAGAGCGCGTGGATTAATTTTTTTTATTTCTTTTTTTTTGCTTGGGAACAGAAGATTCAGAAGAAAAAAAAAAACACCAACGGAGAGCAAGAGAGAGGATTCAGGGGACGGGAGGGTAAAAGCCTACGATGGACGGCGGTGCGAACTAGTCTAACGAAAAGAAGGACCAGGGGTGACACCATAGCACTCTTCCAATATTTGAGGGGTTGCCACAAAGAAGAAGAGAGTCAAACTATTCTCCAAAGCACCTGAGGGCAGAATAAGGAGCAACGGATGGAGACTAATGCTGACACTGTAAAACGCTTAGTTGTTGTTGTTAGTTGCAAAGTTGTGTCCAACCCATCGCGACCCCATGGACCACGTTCCTCCAGGCCTTCCTGTCCTCCACCATCCTCTGGAGTCCATTTAAGTTCACCCCGACTGCTTCTGTGACTCCATCCAGCCACCTCCTTCTCTGCCCTCCCCTTCTTCTTTTGCCCTCCAGCATGAGGCTCTTCTCCAGGGAGTCTTTCTTCCTTCTCATTCGGTGGCCAAAGTATTTGAGTTTCCTCTTCAGGATCTGGCCTTCTAAAGAGCAGTCAGGGTGGATCTCCTCTAGGACTGACCAGTTGGATGGGCTTGCAGTCCAAGGGACTCAATGCAGGAGTCTTCTTCTCCAGCACCAGAGTCCAAAGGCCTCCATTCTTTGGCGCTCAGCCTTCCTCGTGGTCCAACCTTCACAGCCATCCATTGCAACTGGGAAAACCATCGCCTTGACTATGCACACTTTTGTTGGCAGGGGGATGTCTTTGCTTTTTAGGATGCTCTCTAGATTTGCCATAGCTTTCCTCCCCAGGAGGAATCTCTAGGATTGACTGGTTGGATGGCCTTGCAGTCCAAGGGACTCGCAGGAATCTTCTCCAGCACCAGAGTTCAAAGGCCTCCATTCTTTGGCTTCCTTCCTTCTCATTTGGTGGCCAAAGCCTTTGAGTTTCCCCTTCAGGATCTGGCCTTCTAAAGAGCAGTCAGGGTGGATCTCCTCTAGGACTGACCGGTTGGATGGCCTTGCAGTCCAGGGGACTCAATGCAGGAGTCTTCTCCAGCACCAGAGTTCAAAGGCCTCCATTCTTTGGCGCTCAGCCTTCCTCGTGGTCCAACCTTCACAGCCATCCATTGCAACTGGGAAAACCATCGCCTTGACTATGCACACTTTTGTTGGCAAGGGGATGTCTCTGCTTTTTAGGATGCTCTCTAGATTTGCCATTGCATTCCTCCCCAGGAGGAATCTCTAGGACTCACCGGTTGGATGGCCTTGCAGTCCAAGGGACTCAATGCAGGAGTCTTCTCCAGCACCAGAGTCCAAAGACCTCCATTCTTTGGCGCTCAGCCTTCCTTATGGTCCAACTTTCACATCCCTACATTGCAACTGGGAAAACCATCACCTTGACTATGCACCATTTTGTTGGCAGGGTGGTATCTCTTCTTAGTAGGCTGTCTAGATTTGCCACAGCTTTCCTCCCCAGGAGCAAGGCTCTTGTAATTTCTTGGCTGCAAACCGCTTAGAGAGAGCTGTAAATCCCTGTAAAGCGGTATATAAGTCTAGGGGCCATTGCTGTTGCTAATACTGCTATGATGTCACCCCTAATTCTTTTTTTCTTTAGACTAAGCAAGAAACTTTATGGTTCAGTGAATCTGGTTTCTCTATTGACTTTGCTTGTCAGACGCTGGTAGGGAGGGTCTTCAATGGAGCTCATGTGACCCCAGGACACAGCAACTGTCCTAAATACAATGCCGGTTACTAAGCGGGCAAATTTTGATCACGTGACCAGGTAGATGATACAACGGTCGTAAGTCACTTTTTCCAGTGGCCTTGTAACTTTGGTCCCTAAATGAACGGTTTATAAGTCGAGGGCTGCCTTTTTTGGGGGAATGTACCATGGAATTAAGCTAAAGTGCTTGTACATGAGTGACGATAATCATCACATAGAAGACTAATATTGAATTTTTCAGGTACCGTGTTTTTTTCAGAGTATAAGACGCACCAAGATTTTGAAGGGGTAAATTTTTTAAAACAGTTTTTGCACTCTGCAGGCCTCCCAAACCCTCTGCATGCCTCGTTTTCCCCCTCCCCAAAAAACAGGGCGTGCAGAGAGTTTGAGAGGCCTGTAAAGTGCTCCTGGGGGCTGGGGGGAGCAAAAAATGGCCCGTTTTTGGTGAAAACGGGTTCATTTTTTTTCAAGAAAACAGGGCATGCAGAGCGTTTGGGAGGCTTTTAGAGTGCTCCTGGGGCCTGGAGGGGCAAAAACAGCATTTTTTACCCTTGTTTTGCCCTCCCCAGCCCCCAGAAGCACTCCATAAGCCTCCCAAACCCTCTGCACGTCCAATTTGGGGCAGGATTTCAGGAGGCCAAAAATGCTGTATTCAGTGTATAAGACGCACCCAGATTTCCCCCCTCTTTTTTGGGGGGGGAAAAGGTGCGTCTTATACTCCGAAAAATACGGTACTTCTCTTAGAATAATAGAGTTGGAAGGGATCTTGGAGGACTTCTAGTCCAGGAATGGCTAACCTTTTCTGGACTGAGATGCCCAAAGCGCGCCCGTGTGTGTGCAAATGCATGCGTCTGAACTCCCAAAATGCAATCCGTGTGTGGCCACAGTGCATATGTGCACATCCCCCCCACATGTGTGCCCCTTGCCCCCTGTGCATGCATTCACGCCCCCCCCCCGCAAGTGCCACATCCCTGTGCATGCATGGCAGAGACCAACTGGCCAGCGGGAGGCATACACACATGCGCGGGGGAGCATTTGATTGCCAGGAAACCGTCCCTCCCCCTTCCCTATTCCTCTATTGTTTCCTCAATTGCAAAGAAGGACCAGGGGAGACATGATAACAGTGTTCCAATATCCCAGGGGTTGCCACAAAGAAGAGGGAGTCAAACTATTCTCCAAGGCACCTGAGGGCAGGACAAGAAGCAATGGGTGGAAACTAATCAAGGAGAGAAAGAAGCCAACACAGTTCTAGGCTGCATAAACAGAGGGAGAGAATCAAGATCCCGTGAAGGGTTAATACCACTTTACAAGGCCTTAGTAAGGCCACACTTGGAATATTTGCATTCAGTTTTGGTCGCCACGATGTAGAAAAGATGCGGAGACTCTGGAAAGAGTGCAGAGAAGAGCAGCAAAGAGGATTAGGGGACTGGAGACTAAAACATATGAAGAACGGTTGCAGGAACTGGGTATGTCTAGTTTAATGAAAAGAAGGACCAAGGGAGACATGATAGCAGTCGTCCAATATCTCAGGGGCTGCCCCAAAGAAGAGGGAGTCAAGCTATTCTCCAAAGCACCCGAAGGCAGGACAAGAAGCAATGAGTGGAAACTAACCGAGAAGCAACCTAGAACTAAGGAGAAACTTCCTGACAGTGAGAACAATGAATCAGTGGAACAACTTGCCACCAGAAGCTGTAGATGCTCCAACACTGGAAGTTTTTAAGAAGATGTTGCGCAACCATTTGTCTGGAATGGCATAGGTTGCTTCTCTCGAAGCACCCATTGCTTCTTGTTCTACCCTCAGATGGTTTGGAGAACAGCTTGACTCCCTCTCCTTTGTGGCAATCCCTGAGATATTGGAAGGCTGCTATCCTGTCTCCCCTCGTCCTTCTTTTCATTAAACTAGACATGCCCAGTTCCAGCAACTGTGAAGGTCTTCTGCTTCAGCTGGGGTTGGACTAGAACAGTGTTTTTCAACCTTGGCAACTTGAAGATGTCCGGACTTCAACTCCCAGAATTCCCCAGCCAGCGAATGCTGGCTGGGGAATCCTGGGAGTTGAAGTCCGGACATCTTCAAGTTGCCAAGGTTGAAAAACACTGGACTAGAAGACCTCCTGAGTTATCACTCATGTATGGCATGTAGATCCTTGCTGATCGGAAGGATAAAAGGAAGGTCTTCTCCCAGGAGAACCCTTCTTATATAACATGTCATTCTGACCATGGCGTGATGCTGAAGCTTCTGACTGTTCTCCATTGCTGATTTCCCAGTTGATGCTTGCTTATGCTTTATTTTTAGTTCCATTCAAAACAAAACAAAACAAAACAAAAAAACCACAGCCCAAAATCCGAAATAGGACCAAAAAGACAACATGTCCTCACCAGCGTGGCACGACATAACCGCGAACGTCAAAAGCGCGCCGACAAAACCGCGGCGCTAAAACCGCGATGTCAAAAGTGCGCCGACAACAGCGCGCCGACAACAGCGCGATTTAAGTTAAGGTAAGGTTTAGGGTTAGGTTTAGGGTTAGGTTTAGGGTTAGGTTTAAGGTTAGGTTTAGGGTTAGGTTTAGGGTTATGTTACAGCGCGCTTCTGTCGGTGCGCTGTTGTCGGCGCACTTCAGCGCTCATTCGTCTCCGCGGTTTTGACGTTTTTGTCATCGTGCTTTAGTCACATGCGCTTTTCTCGTACGCGCATTTGTGGTGGAACCCTCACCAGCAATCAAGCATAGATTAACACCAAGGCTAACACTAGATCTACAATCAAGAACATGTGTAGAAGCCAAAAAATATTGGTACAAAAATACATCACGTGGTCGGAGAAGATGATACAACAACATATTGATTTGAAACCCAAAATATTTTTGCTGGGGATTTTTCCCCAGAAACTTAATAGAAAATGTATATCTGATTATCCATGCAATAACAGCAGCTAGGATTGTCTATGGACAACACTGGGAAAATGAAGAGATTCCTACGGATGAGAAAGTGGTCAGGAAAATATTAGAATGTGCAGAAATGAATAGGTTGACACTTGCAGTTAAAGAGAAGGAGCAAATTGAATATATCATATCATATGGAAACAATTCTACTGACGGTTGGAGAACAAATATGAAAGTTAGAAATGAAAGTAGATTAGGGGGTTCCACCACAAATCCGCGAAGCCCTTCTGCGCGGAGACATAAGCGCGAAGACTAATTCGCGCCGTTCTAAGCACTAGGGAAAAACGCGACCCTACCGCGATGACATAATCGCGGAGGGCAAAATCGCGCATTCCCAAGCACTTAGTACTCTAAACCTAACCCTAAACCTAACGCTAACCCTAACCCTAACCCTAAAACAAACCCCTAAACCTAATCCTAACGCTTACCTTAAATGAAGTCGGCTTTCGCTGTTGTCGCGGCGGTGATGACGCGCGGCGATGACGTCGTGGCTTTAGCGCCACGATTTTATCACCACGATTTTGACCAGCGCGGTTTTGACGTGCCACGGATTAGGGAAATATAGAAAATACATTAATAGAATTAAATAAGGAGGGGATTGTTATAGTATCAGATATGTTATGTGTTTCAGTATTAAGTCATGAGCAGATAAATGATGAATATGGTTGTAAATTATAATTGCTATTGCACAAGGTATTTGTACCGAGACGACACACTGTTTAATGGAAAGTGGATTGTTTGTGTTAAAACAAAATAAAAAAATTAAAAATATAAAAAAGAGAAGCAAACAATACCCCAATCAAGGAATTACCAACACAGAGAAACAATCAAGCAGGAAAAAACAGTCTAACCGAGGAGCCACCGGGGAGAAAACAACACCTTTGCCAACACTTGACACAGCAAATCACTGGTATATAAACAGAGAGCAAACCTCCACTTCCTTGTAGCACTGATGCTGTTACCTAGTTGGGTTATGAAATGTCTGCAAGAAAACCACCATGCTCAGAGAGCACCAAGGACCTCACAGTTCAACCCTGAGCTACAGGTATCTTCTTCTATTCTTGGTTTGGCCCATCACTTGGTTCTGGACCTTTTGCTCATTTTATGGCTCTTCCAGAACGACCAAAAAAGCCAACTTGGGACATGAAATCACTTTGAATCCAATGTTTTCATTTTGGTATTTCCATCCATCTTAAAGCATGCAGCCTGGGGAATTCTGGGAGTTGAAGTCCTCCCATCTTAAAACATGCAGTCTGGGGAATTCTGTGACTTTTAGCCTACCCATTTTAAAGCAAGTTGGCTGGGGAATTTTTGGAGTGGATGTCCATCCATCTCAAAGTTGCCAATTAAAAAACAACACTCTGGTTGGATAAATAACAACAACAACACATTTCTTTCCAAGTTAGCTTCCTGGCCCATGTCTCCAATTCAATCCCTGATGAAAAAACCCCAAGCGTGTCTCATTCTTCGTGAAATCAAACTTCTTTTTTCCTGGTTCGGGGAATTCTCCGCCTTACAGATTTTCCTCGCCGTTTTTTTTAAAAAACTACTTTCAAAGGGAAACATGGAGAAGCGAAGCTGCTTCGCATGCCCAGCCGTACAGCTGAAATTTGTAACTGCAGAAGAACATGTCAAAATGATGACTGGCATGTCTCTTTCTCCCCTCCGATGCACCCAGCTGGCCCTGGCCACTTCCTTTTGCAAAAACGCTTGGCTTTCTTAATTACACATTTCTAATTTGTCATCCTCTTAAGAGGCAGAAAACCAGGCGCGTAAAATGCTGATGCAGACAGGAAAGCCGTACATTTCAGAGAAACTTCAGAATTTCTCCCGCCTCTGTCCACCACACCCTGTGGGTTTTTTCCTGACATTTCTGAACCGTCAAAATGGGTGGCCAAAAAAAATTAATCACCAGGGGCGCCAGTTTCGGTTTATAACGACTCATCGGAATTTGCATGGCTTATCGTCATTAAAGGTAAAGGTTCCCCTCGCACATATGTGCCAGTCGTTCCCGACTCTAGGGGGCGGTGCTCATCTCCGGTTCAAAGCTGAAGAGCCAGCGCTGTCCGAAGACGTCTCCGTGGTCATGTGGCCGGCATGACTCAACGCCGATGGCGCACAGAACACTGTTATCTTCCCACCAAAGGTGGTTCCTGTTTTTCTACTTGCATTTTTTACCTGCTTTTGAACTGTTAGGTTGGCAGAAGCTGGGACAAGTAATGGGAGCTTACTCCGTTAAGCGGCGCTAGGGATTCGAATCGCTGAACTGCCGACCTTCTGATCGACAAGCTCTGCGACTGAGCCACCGTGTCCCTACAATTTGAAAACAAATCTGTTGTATACTGTTAACTTATTTGCCTTATAAGCGCTTAGAGCTCAAAGCATTGTTAGAGACTCCACACACCCACTTGATGACCTGTTTCTATTGCTCCCCTCTGGGAGGAGGTTTCAAAGTATTTCTAGCAGGACTACCAGATTCTCTTGTTTTATTATCCATGCTGTTTTTGTCAGCGTATGAATATTCATAGACTGGAATAGGCAACAGATCAGCCAACGGGGACTGTTTGGATAGAGATGGCAACAGGTCAGCCAATGGGAACTGCTTGGAAACTGAACCAGTATTTGCTGTGTGAGCAACAAGGAGACAGCAATGAGCCTGGGTGTGGCTTAGCTGTGGAGCTCTGAGTCTGTGCTCAGCTCTAAACTAGTCTGTTGCTCTGAACTGAAACTGAAACTCTTCTCTCCTTTGCCTGTGTTTGTAACCCACTTACAATCTCTTCTCTCTACCACGTTGCAAGAACCAGCATAGGTATTGCATATATGCCTTATGTGTTGTTGTGCATATAAATAAATTAAGGAATCCTGCTGATTCAGTTACCAGTGTGTGCTTTCTGGATGTGATTGCTGCAGCAAACTCTTGACAGTTTTCATTCTATTTCTTCAAGGTGATTTTTATCGCTCGGCATCTGTAAAATGTCCAGAGTCTCTTGGGCAGAGTCTCAATTTGATTAATAAAACATGATAAAATGAAGTTAAAATTGACTGGACAAGAACGCAGTGGGAAAGACCTTGAGTCTAAAATTCCTATGGGTAACTTAAGCCAAATCTGAAATTCATATTTGCAGCCTGTACTTTTAACTGGGGCTTCTTGGGGGAAAGACTGTGTACTTCTTATCAGATGGGGGGGGGGGGGAAATGATAGATTTAAGGCCACCGGAGGCTAATAAACAAGCCTTCAGTCCATGGCCTGGTCTGAGCTGAGCGATCCTCCTCGTCAAAGAGTTTCCATCCGGAATTATAAATGCTCAATTGTGATGGATTTGCCTTAAGAGGGAAAGGAAGGAAGGAAGGAAGGAAGGCGGGGAAAGAAGGAACAAAAGTCTTTCAAAAGCCCAATTGACTTGTTGGGGAGTCAATTCAGCCTTCCTGCCGAGAACGTGACAGAAGGAAGAGGGCTGTTGCTTTTTTTTATTTTTGGCAAACGCTGAGTGATTTGAGGATTTAGAACTTGACCGTGCCTGAAGACTCAAGGCCAGAACTGAAAACCTATTGCCGTAATCTTTTGGAACGATGTTATGGTAGATTGCATAGACACGATCCTGTACTGGAGCCGAGGTGGCGCAGTGGTTAGGGTGCAGTACTGCAGGCCACTTCAGCTGACTGTTATCTGCAGTTCAGCGGTTCTAATCTCACCGGCTCAAGGTTGACTCAGAAATGATGTGGGGTCTCCTGCTTGGGTGGGGGGGGCGGTTGGACGAGATGACCTACAAGGTCCCTTTCAACTCTGTTAATCTGTCTGTGAAGAAAATAGAGTGGAATAGGAGCCGAGGTGGCGCAGTGGTTAGGGTGCAGTACTGCAGGCCACTTCAGCTGACTGTTATCTGCAGTTCGGCGGTTCAAATCTCACCGGCTCAGGGTTGACTCAGCCTTCCATCCTTCCGAGGTGGGTGAAATGAGGACCCAGACTCTGGGGACGATATGCTGACTCTGTAAACCGCTTAGAGAGGGCTGAAAGCCCTATGAAGCGGTATATAAGTCTAACTGCTATTGCTATTGCTATTGTTTATTGAATAAAGCAGCGTGAATGCCTCCCATAGCCACCAAAACAGATAGAAAGGGACACCCAAACAACCTGGAACTAAGGAGAAATTTCCTGGGAGTGAGAACAATTGATCAGTGGAGTGTGGGGGCTCCAAACACTGGAAGCTTTTAAAAAGAGACTGGACACTCATTTGCCAGAAATGACACAGGGCCTCCTGCTTGAGCAGGGGGTTGGAGTAGAAGACCTCCAAGGTCCCTTCCAACTCTGTTGTTCTGATAAGCCTGTTTAATGAAACAGAATAATAAGTTTAACGTGTCGTGTAAGCGGCCTTGAGACGCCATGTGCGAGTAGGCGGCAATATAAATTTTCTAAAGAAAGAAAGAAAGAATGAAAGAGGAAAATAAAAAAAAGAAAGAAGGATGGAAGGAAGGAAGAAAAGAAAGAAAGAAAGAAAAGGAAGGAAGGAAGGAAAGAAAAAAGCAAGAAGAAAGCAAGGAAATAAAGGGAGGGAGGGAGGAAAGAAAGAAGAAAACAAGGAAAGAAAGAAGAAAACAAAGAAAGAAAGAAGGATGAAAGGAAGGAAGTAGAAAGAAGAAAACAAGGAAAGGAAGAAAGAAGGATGAAAGGAAGGAAGTAAAGAGAGAAAGAAGAAAACAAGGAAAGGAAGAAGAAAACAAGGAAAGAAAGAAAGAAGGATGAAAGGAAGGAAAGAGAAAAAGAAGAAAACAAGGAAAAGAAAGAAGGAAAGAAAGAAGGAAAGAAGAAAGAAAGAAAAGGAAGAAAGAAAAAAGTAAGAAGAAAACAAAGAAAGAAAGGGAGGGAGGGAGGAAAGAAAGAAGGAGGGATGGAAAGAAAGAAAGGATGGAAGGAAGGAAAGAGAGAAAGAAGAAAACAAGGAAAGAAAGAAGAAAACAAGGAAAGAAAGAAAGAAGGATGAAAGGAAGGAAAGAGAGAAAGAAGAAAACAAGGAAAAAAGGAAGGAATAAAGGAAAGAAAGAAGGAAGGGAGGGAGGAAAGAAAGAAGGAAAGAAGAAAACAAGGAAAGAAGAAAAGAAGGGAGGAAAGAAAGAAAGGAGGAAGGAAGGAAGGAAAGAAGAAAACAAGGAAAGAAAGAAGAAAACAAGGAAAGGAAAGAAGGGAGGAAAGAAAAGAAGGGAGGAAAGAAAGAAAAAAGGAAGGGAGGGAGAAAGAAAGAAAGAAAGAAAGAAAGAAAGGAAAGAAAGAAAGAAAGAAAGAAAGAAAGAAAGAAAGAAAGAAAGAAAGAAAGAAAGAAAGAAAGAAAAAGAATAGCAGGCATTGTTGATCAAAATCAGACCACTGACATCAAGGTAGTGGGGGACATTCCTCTCCTATCACATAATACACATTTCAAAGCCCAACCAGCAGCTTCGGAGAAGGAAGAACTAAACAGAACTAAACCTTCAAAAACAACTTCAGCTGCTTTTCGTGAAAGTTATTAGCAAGCTGCCCTCTAATAAAGTCAGAATTGAAGAAGCTTCCCTGGATGAGAAGCGAAACGCCTTCAAGGGAAAAACAAAGAAAACCCAGGTGCCTTTTGGAAAAAAGACCAACCGAGGGGCATCCGTGACCTGGAGGACGGAGAACCTCCGTGGACATTGGTCTCTAAAGGATATTTTTCAGTTGCTTCATGGCGAGAGTTCCATGTAATTATGACTACCTCCGCTCTGATTCATCTCGCTTTGATGAATGTCCGTGTAACGTTCCTTATTTCCCAATTCCTGAGTGTGTATTTTTGATACACCCAGCTGACCGTCACTATTTCCCCGCACCAAAGATGTGGCAATCTTGGCACGGAAAGCACAGCTGCTGGGAAAAAGCACTAAGATCACCAATGTGTCACCGTGATAGCAATAGCACTTAAGACTTATATACCACTTCGCAGTGCTTTACAGCCCTCGCTAAGTGATTTACAGAGTCAGCCTCTTGCATCCAAACAATCTGGGTCCTCATTTTACCCACCTCAGAAGGATGAAAGGCTGAGCCAACCATGAGCCAATCAGGATTGAACCTCCTGGTTGTGGGCAGAGTTAGCCTGCAATACTGCATTCTAACCACTGTTTCACCATAGATTCCTTTCTTCCTTTGCAAGCAATAATACAATACAATAGCAGAGTTGGAAGGGACCTTGGAGGTCTTCTAGTCCAACCCCCTGCCTAGGCAGGAAATCCTATACCATTCCAGACAAATGGCTTTCCAACATCTTCTTAGAGACTTCCAGTGTTGGGGCATTCACAACTTCTGGAGGCAACTTCTTTCCACTGATTCATTGTTCTCACTGTCATGAGTTTTCTCCTCAGTTCTAAGTTGCTTCTCTCCTTGATTAGTTTCCACCCATTGCTCCTTGTCCTGCCCTCGGGTGCCTTGGAGAATAGTTTGACTCCCAAATCTTCTTTGGGGCAACCCCTGAGATATTGGAAGGCTGCTATCATGTCTCCCCTAGTCCTTTCCATTAAACTAGACATGCCCAGTTCCTGCAACCGTTCCTCATATGTTTTAGCCTCCAGTATATAAGTCTTATATACTCTTAGTATATAAATCTAAGTGCTATTGTTTTAGTAATAGCACTTAGACTTATATACTGCTTCAAAGTGCTTTCCAGCCCTCTCTAAGCGATTTGCAGAGTCAGCCTCTTGCATCCAAACAATCTGGGTCCTCATTTTACCCACCTCGGAAGGATGGGATGCTGAGTCAACCTTGAACTGGTCAGGATCGAACTCCTGGCCTACGGCTGTGATGGCGAACCTATGGCACGCATACCACAGGTGCCATGTGGAGCCATACTTGGTGGCACGCCAGCGGTCGGCTCCGGTGCATGGCGGCCAGCTGATTTCTTGCCCTTCCTGAGGGCCGTTTTCTCCCCCCCCCAGGCTTCAGGAAAGCTCTGGAGGCTGGGGAGAGGCGTGGCACGACAAAACCGCGCTCGTCAAAATAGCAGTGATAAAATTGTGTTGCTAAAGCCGCGACGTCATCACCGCCGCGACAACAGCGCGGGAACAGAAGGGCGCTTTAAAACGGCAGCGCAGCAGAAAGCCGATTTCAATTAAGGTAAGGGTTAGTATTAGGTTTAGGGGTTTGTTTTAGGGTTAGGTTTAGGGTTAGGTTTAAGATACTGAGTGCTTGGGAATGCGCGGATTTGCCCTCCGCGATTATGTCATCGCGGTAGGGTCGCGTTTTTCCTTAGCGCTTCGAACGGCGCGAATTAGTCTTCGCACTTATGTCTCCGCAGATAAGGGCTTCATGGATTTGTGGTGGAACCGGGGAGAGGTCGTATGCGCATGCTTGCAGGGGTGGTGGTGTCGTGCACACATGCACAGGTGGGCGGGGGGGGTTGAATGGCCATGCGCCATTTTGGCACACCGTAAGAAAAAGGTTGGCCCTCACTGGTGTAGGGTCTCCTGCTTGCACAAGGGGTTGGACTAGAAGACCTCCAACCCCCCCTCCCATCTCTATTCTATTCTAAGTTCTCAAAAACTCCTGTTGAGCCTCCAACCTCAAAGGCTCCCCAGCCAGACAGAGCTGAGGCCAAAGGTTGACCCTGCATTCTTCCATTATCAGCTGAAGGCAAGGGTTATCCAAGTGGCCCCCTACTCCCCCCCCTCTCACTCGGGGAACCGGGAGGAACGTGCAACTTTGAAGGAGAGAAAGTCCCGTCAAGGATCTGACTCTTGCCCCAGGAATGTGGTCCCTGAGACAAGTGGAGTTCACACCACTTGACTCGATGGGGGCGAAGAAAGGGCTTTTAATTCACAGCCCCCATCCGGGGACCAGAGGCAAAGGCGGAGCAGAAGCGAGGGCACCAGCTGTAAGCAAACACCCGGAGCTGACAACGTGTCAGATAGCCGAGTGTTTCCTTTATCGGGCGGTGTTTGCCAACAAGGGAACTCCCGGCCACCACCTCCTGCCCCGTGTGACCTGTGGCTGCTTTCTCCTTGAGGTGGCCTATCTGTTCTGATCAGACCCAGCGGACACAGAATACAGAAGCACGGAGTTGAACAGGGAGCCTGCAAAGATGATAGGGAGGATATATAAATTCCTCCTGAAGTATAAAATGGAAGAGGAAACTGTGAAAGAACGAATGATAAAATGGGCGCAGAACTTTGGCTGTAATATTGAAATAGACAAATGGGGGGAAAATTAAAAACAATTAAAAACAATTGAAGGATTGGCAGAACAGAACATGAAAGTTGACTGGCTAACTTACCTTCCAAATCAAAACTAAATACAATAATGATACTAAATCATATGACATCGAAACAGAACCACACGAATTGGATAAAATTATTCAAAGCTCAGATAGAACGATGATAGGGAGAATATATAAATTCCTCCTGAAGTATAAAATGGAAGAGGAAACTGTGAAAGAACAAATGATAAAATGGGCGCAAAACTTTGGCTGTAATATTGAAATAGACAAATGGGGGGAAAAATAAATAAAAACAATTGAAGAATTGGCAGAACAGAACATGAAAGTTGACTGGCTAACTTACCTTCCAAATCAAAACTAAATACAATAATGATACTAAATCATATGACATCGAAACAGAACCACACGAATTGGATAAAATTATTCAGAGCTCAGATAGAAAGATGATAGGGAGAATATATAAATTCCTCCTGAAGTATAAAATGGAAGAGGAAACTGTGAAAGAACGAACGATAAAATGGGTGCAGAACTCTGGTTATAATATTGAAATAAGACAAATGGGAAAAATTTGGGGGAAAAACTTAAAAATGACACTATCGGTTGCATACAAGGAAAACCAGTACAAAATGTTTGACACATGGCACCTGGCACCAACAAGGTTAACTAAAATCTTAACAAATACCTCCCCAAAATGTTGGAAATGTGAATCAATACACGGAACACATTACCATTTATGGTGGACCTGTGAGGAGGCTAATTTCTTTTTGGAAAAGGATCAAAAATTGGCTGGAGGCAATAACAGGGGTTAAAATCTGAAGGTTTTTTTATTAGGAATAATGTCTGCGAAATACAAAAAAGAAATCCAGTATTTAATACTACATATAATTATAGCAGCAAGGATTGCCTTTGCCCAGAAATGGGAAACCAAATTAATTCCAAGCGAAAATGAAATAATAAGAAAGGTTATGGATTGTGCCGAAGTGGACAAACTAACTAAAGAAATCCAGGGAAAAGAAGAATCAGAATTCTACCAGATATGGGATAAATGGCATAGGTGGATGGAGGAAAGAAACAAGAATCAATGAAGGAATATAACAAAACTCAAAAAATAATAGTTATGAGTAAAATAAGAGGGTTAAGAATGGTGAAGTCCAAATGAAATACAATAGAAGGGGAAATAATATAAGGTGAGCGGTATCGATTGATAATTGCTATTAGAAAGAACAGGAAGCTCCTGTTCGTATTGTAAATGTGGTGTACGTCTAAGTTGTGTGTGTGTGTATTTTACATGTTTGTTAATTATATATATATATATATATATATATATATATATATATATATATATATATATATATATATATATATATATATATATATATATATATATATATATATATATATATATATATACTTAAAGTCACAACCCCTGGTATGCCCAAGTGTGGGAGGAAGGTCACACTTCCACTCTCTGTCATTAGGCTCGTCACAAGAGTCCATCCAGACAGAAACCCAATATTTTTACTGTTGCCTTTGTTATATTTGTGTTTTTTTATTTATTTATATATATATAATTTTTCTTGGGAAAAAAAAGAAAAAAGAAAAGGGAGCCTGCAAAACGTACCCAAATTTATCTCCCAAATGGTGGAGACATAGCCACAAGCCTGGAACATTCTACCATATGTGGTGGACGTGCCCCATCACAAGGAAATAGTGGTGCAAGATTTGGAAACGGTTGGAAGAAATTACGGAGCGAAAAATAGAAATGAAACCAGACGCATTCCTATTAGGACTATTAGACCAAAAAACGGATAAACAATCTCAATGCATAATCATACACATGCTCACTGCAGCCAGGATTCCGTTCGCACAAAACTGGGAAAAAAAATCAATACACCCGCAGATGAAACAATAATTAGAAAAATACTCGAATGTGCAGAGATGGACAAAATGACAATAGAACTAAAAGAAGGAGAAGAATCGGATTTTTATAAAATATGGAATAAAATTTAGAAGTGGCTAGAAATCAGAAGCCAGAACAGAAAATGGAGAATGCAAATATATGGTGATATAAATAATCAATATTATTATAAGCGTTAGCGCGACTGTTGTTAGATTATAGGACAAGGCTAAAGCAATAGGAAGGCAATGCAGAAGGGAGAACTAAAAAGGCTAAACTTGAAAGCCGATACAGAATAATTACTTTATATTGTGATGCATGTTTTGTGTTTTGTTTTTTCTTGTTGCATTTTTCTTTCTGTTTTTAAAGATTTAAACATTCAATAAAAATTAAAAAAGAAAAAGAAAGGGAGCCTGGAGCTCCTTTGTTCCACTGCTGAAGCAGGCGAACTTATCATTCTGGAGAGATCAGAGGTGGTATTCAGCCGTTTCGGACCGACTCAACCTAGCTCTATGCTGTCCTATTTAGGCATATTTTTGAGACTGTGCGCATGTGCAGTAGGTGCGTGAGTGAGCAAAGGCCTTGCATGAAGTGGGCATGCGCGGGTGTGTGTGTGTCAGGAGTGGGTTCCTGCCAATTCTAAGCTCTTCTATAGAAGTGGTTCCACAAATCTACTGTGCCGTTTAGATCCAGTTCCAGCTCCCTTCCCCCCGCCCGTCCGGACATCATCAAGATGAAGAGCGAGAGGAGGAATTCTGGGAGTTGAAGTCCACAAGTCTTAAACCTGTCAAGTTTGAACACCCCTGGGGGGGGTTGTTCTAAAGGGTTAGGGGTGCAAGGGTCTTGTAACCTGACAGCTTGAAGACTTGCACACTTCAATGCCAGAGTTCCTGAGCCAACATGACTGGAGGAGGAATTCTGGGAGTTGAAGTCCACAAGTCTTAAAGCTGTCAAGTTTGAACACCCCTGGGTTTTTTTCCCTAAAGGGTTAGGGGTGCAAGGGTCTTGTAACTTGACAGCTTGAAGACTTCCACACTTCAATGCCAGAGTTCCTGAGCCAACATTTTGGTTGCTAAGCCAGAGGGTTGTTAAATGAGTTTCACCACATTTTACAAGTTGGCCACACCCACCTGGTCACATGGCCAGCAAGCCACTCCCACTTGGTCACATGGCCAGCAAGCCACTCCCACCCAGTCACATGGCCAGCAAGCCACTCCCACCCGGTCACATGGCCAGCAAGCCACTCCCACAAAGCAGGCCACACCTACAGAAGAGGTTCTAAAAAAATTTGAAACCCACCACTGGTGTGCATGTGTGTGAACCGATGGTGAGAAAATGTGAAATCCATTGCTGGGAAAGATGGCTGCCCCCCTCTTCTTTCTGGTGCCCCCTCAAATAGTGGAAGACTGCTATCATGTCCCTCCCAGTCCTTCTTTTCTTTAGACTGGCCAAACCCGAATCCTGCCACCGTTCTTCGAATGTTTTTGTCTCCAGGCCTTTAATCATCTTAGTTGCTCTTCTCTACGCTTTTTCCAAAATCTCAACATCTTTTTAGTAACGGGGTGACCAAAACTGGATGCAGGATTCCAGGTGTGGCCTTACTAAGGCTTTATAAAGCGATACTAATACTTCACGTGCTTTTGATGCTATGCCTCTGTTTATACAACTAAGGGTTGTATTAGCTTTTTTCGCTGCTGCTGCACACGGCTGGCTCACGTTTAAGTGATCGTCCACTAAGGGTTGAGTGGTCATTTATCAATCATTACTTATGATGATCTTCAGAGGGTTGAGGACTTTGGAACGTCTCTTCCTGGTATCTTGTAAGGGTGCCAGCCCAGAAGAGGTAGGTTCCTCTGGTCTTCCTCCAAAGGGGTTAGAATATAGAATAACAAAGTTGGAAGGGACCTTGGAGGTCATCTAGTCCAACCCCCTACTCAGGCAGGAAGCCCTATCCATTTCATTTCATTTCCTTTATTTGTATGCCGCCCTTTTCCCTGGGGGGACTCAGGGCGGCTCACAATTCAAAAAGGGAGGGGGGGGAAAGACAAACAGTATTCCAATATGGAAACAGTACAACATATTAAAAGAGAGCACAACAGTCACACAATTCGGGTGGGGTTGGAATCTTAACCCCAGGCCAGCCGGGACAGCCAGATCTTCAAAGCGGTGCGGAAGGATTGAAGGGTGGTGAGGGTCCGAATCTCCACGGGGAGTTCGTTCCAGAGGGTCGGAGCAGCCACCGAGAAGGCTCTCCTCCGGGTAGTTGCCAGTTTGCACTGGCTAGTAGATGGAATTCGGAGGAGGCCTAATCGATGGGATCATATCGGTCTAGTGGAGGTAATTGGCAGTAGGCGGTCTCTCAAATACCCAGGCCCACTACCATGAAGGGCTTTATAGGTGATAAGTAGCACCTTGAAGCGCACCCGGAGATCGACAGGCAGCCAGTGCAGCTCCCGGAGGATAGGTGTAACGTGGGTGAAGCGAGGTGCACCCACAATCGCTCGCGCGGCCGCATTCTGGACTAGCTGAAGTCGCCGAATGCTCTTCAAGGGCAGCCCCATGTAGAGCACATTTCAGACAAATGGTTGTCCAATCTCTTCTTTAAAACTTCCAGTGTTGGGGCATTCACAACATCTGGTGACAAGCTGTTCCACTGATTAATTGTTCTCACTGTCAGGAAATTTCTCCTTAGTTCTAGGTTGCTTCTCTCCTTGGTTAGTTTCCACCCATTGCTTCTTGTTCTGCCCTCAGGTGCTTTGGAGAATAGTTTGACTCCCTCTTCTTTGTGGAAACCCCTGAGACATTGGAAGACTGCTATCCTGTCTCCCCTAGTCCTTCTTTTCATTAAACTAGACATGCTCGATTCCAGCACACTCGCTTCTCCAGCTTCTACCAGGTCAAGTCGGTAGGGTGATAATCGCACCTTAGGCCCTTGCATTGGGGTTTAAAACTTCGTCCAAATGGGGCATCTTGTTTGATGGTTGAACAATGAAATTTGGTCCTCACAGAATGCCAATAATTCAGAAAGAGTTCCTCTTAAAGACCTATCTTCCTTCCTCCTCTTTATATCACCACAGTGTAAAAAAGATACGGAGACTCTAGAAAGAGTGCAGAGAAGAGCAGCCAAGAGGATTAGGGGACTGGAGGCTAAAACATATGAAGAACGGTTGCAGGAACTGGGTAGGTCTAGTTTAATGAAAAGAAAGACTAAGGGAGACATGATAGCAGCCTTCCAATATCTCAGGGGCTGCCCCAAAGAAGAGGGAGTCAAGCTATTCTCCAAAGTACCTGAAGGCAGAACATGAAGCAATGGGTGGAAACTAATCAAGGAGAGAAGCAACTTAGAACTGAGGATAAATTTCTTGACAGTGAGAACAATTAACCAGTGGAACAACTTGCCTCCAGGAGTTGTGAATGCCCCAACACTGGAAGTTTTTAAGAAAAGATTTGCCTGAAGTGGTGTAAGGCTTCATGTCTAGGCAGGGGGTTGGACTAGAAGACCTCCGAGGTCCCTTCCAACTCTGTTATTCTATTATTCTCCCAAACAGCCAGGTGAGTTAGGTAGATTAAAAAAAACCCACCCAGAACTCTTCAAGGCACTGTAGGAGTTCACACCTGGGTCAGCCTTGTCCTCATTTGACCTCCCCCCTCCTCCCACTCCCCCGTTGTGGGTTTCTTCTGCAATCAGTGGCGCGACGTTATCAGACCGAAGGGCACCACAATTCTGGCTGCAGCCTGCAGCGATGAATTTATCCCTGGCATCACAAAGGACCTGATTTCTGAAATCTTGATTTCACACTGAAGTTGACAAGGCCCGCTGAAGGGCAAACACAAAACACATGTAAGTCTCCCAGTTAAGACTCCGGAACAAGGACATTTCTTTTTATAGCTGCCTCTTTCCTCTTTTATCCCCTTGTCGTTTCGGTGGATCGCAGTCAGATCTCGAGTTTTTTTGTTTTTTTTAAAAAAATATCTTTTACGTTCCCAGCTTTGAGAAGGGAGACGGGGAAGGCGGCCTTGGGGGGGCCATCCCTGGCCATTAGAAGTTTGCGAAGGTTTCCGAGGACAGCCGTCAACGGCATGCCAAAATTAATTTCGATAAAATAAAAGCGGAATGCTGTACCGTAAAACTGATAGAAGTCAACAAAGAATAACGTCGGGAAAGGGGCTTGAAGGAATCCTGGCCTGCACTCACGTATGACGGGTCAAAGAGAGAGTGGGGGGGGGGGTGAGAATGGTTTTAGCTTTATAAAAGTAGAGCAATAGGAACAGCCCTTAGATTTATATACCGCTTTACACTGCTTTACAACCCTCTCTAAGCGGTTTACAGAGTCATTATCTTGTTCCCAACAATTTGGGTTCCCCGTTTTACAGACCTCGGAAAGATGGAAGCAGTGGTGAAATTCAAAATGTTTTACTACTGGTTCTGTCGGTATGGTTTGGTGGGCGTGCAGGGGAAGGATACTGCAAGATCCCCATTCCCTCCCCACTCCAGGGGAAAGGATACTGCAAAATCCCCATTTCCTCCCCCCTCCAGGGGGAAGGATACTGCAAAATCTCCATTCTCTCCCCACTCCAGGGGGAAGGATACTGCAAAATCCCCATTCCCTCCCCACTCCAGGGGGAAGGATACTGCAAAATCCCCATTCCCTCCCCACTCCAGGGGGAAGGATACTGGAAAATCTCCATTCTCTCCCCACTCCAGGGGGAAGGATACTGCAAAATCTCCATTCTCTCCCCACTCCAGGGGGAAGGATACTGCAAAATCTCCATTCCCTCCCCACTCCAGGGGGAAGGATACTGCAAAATCTCCATTCTCTCCCCACTCCAGGGGGAAGGATACTGCAAAATCTCCATTCCCTCCCCACTCCAGGGGAAGGATACTGTAAACTCCCATTCCCTCCCCACTCCAGGGGAAGGATACTGCAAAATCTCCATTCCCTCCCCCCTCCAGGGGGAAGGATACTGCAAAATCTCCATTCCCTCCCCACTCCAGGGGGAAGGATACTGCAAAATCTCCATTCCCTCCCCACTCCAGGGGGAAGGATACTGGAAAATCTCCATTCCCTCCCCACTCCAGGGGGAAGGATACTGCAAAATCTCCATTCCCTCCCCCCTCCAGGGGGAAGGATACTGCAAAATCTCCATTCCCTCCCCACTCCAGGGGGAAGGATACTGGAAAATCTCCATTCCCTCCCCACTCCAGGGGGAAGGATACTGCAAAATCTCCATTCCCTCCCCACTCCAGGGGGAAGGATACTGGAAAATCTCCATTCCCTCCCCACTCCAGGGGGAAGGATACTGGAAAATCTCCATTCCCTCCCCACTCCAGGGGGAAGGATACTGCAAAATCTCCATTCCCTCCCCCCTCCAGGGGGAAGGATACTGCAAAATCTCCATTCCCTCCCCACTCCAGGGGGAAGGATACTGCAAAATCTCCATTCCCTCCCCACTCCAGGGGGAAGGATACTGCAAAATCTCCATTCTCTCCCCACTCCAGGGGGAAGGATACTGCAAAATCTCCATTCCCTCCCCACTCCAGGGGAAGGATACTGTAAACTCCCATTCCCTCCCCACTCCAGGGGAAGGATACTGCAAAATCTCCATTCCCTCCCCCCTCCAGGGGGAAGGATACTGCAAAATCTCCATTCCCTCCCCACTCCAGGGGGAAGGATACTGCAAAATCTCCATTCCCTCCCCACTCCAGGGGGAAGGATACTGGAAAATCTCCATTCCCTCCCCACTCCAGGGGGAAGGATACTGGAAAATCTCCATTCCCTCCCCACTCCAGGGGGAAGGATACTGCAAAATCTCCATTCCCTCCCCCCTCCAGGGGGAAGGATACTGCAAAATCTCCATTCCCTCCCCACTCCAGGGGGAAGGATACTGGAAAATCTCCATTCCCTCCCCACTCCAGGGGGAAGGATACTGCAAAATCTCCATTCCCTCCCCACTCCAGGGGGAAGGATAGTGCAAAATCCCCATTCCCTCCCCACTCCAGGGGGAAGGATACTGCAAAATCTCCATTCCCAGTCCACTCTGGGCCCAACCAGACGTGGCATTTGCAGGTTCTCCAAACTACTCAAAATTTACACTCCTGGTTCTCCAGAGCCTGCCAGAACCTGCTGAATTTCACCCCTGGATGGAAGGCTGAGTCAACCTTTGAACGGTGACTAAACGAAGGGTTTTAAGTTGAGGACAACCTGTAAGGACAAAAGGGTTAGGAGCCAGGGGCTGACTCTTGCAAAACCAGCAAAGTTTATTTATTTATTTATTCAGCTGGGCTACTTCGGGTGTTTTAAGAAGGGCAATTAGCATGTCAGAAGTATGCCATCTCCAGGACAGGAACGGGGTGGGAGGGTGTGTGTGCGTCTGTGTGTGTGTGTGCGTGTGCACATGTGACCCTGTTTGTGCAAGGGTGGGAAGTCAAAAAAAGGAGCAGGGGGTTATCTTCAGAGTGTCACCGGGGGCCCTGAAGCCGTCTCTGGGACAGGCGGTTTTATTAGGAGACAAGAAAGCTGTAAAAGGAACAAGGCCTCCAATCCCCACAGAACCAGGTGATGGAGAGGCAGTTGACAGCTGGGTTTCAAAGCCATATTAAGACCTGAGCCAGAAGTCCCCCCCCTCCCCAGCTAATAGGCTGCAGCTGGGGGAAATCCTATGGGGAGAGGTTGACCTTTGTCAACGGTTTTTCAGCTGTGGCAAACCCCGTCTTTAGAACTGGCATGGCACACCGTCTCCTGGCTGAAAGTCACCGAGTTGGCTTTCATGCCTAAAGCGGGATTAGAACTCACAACCTCTTGGTGACTGTTTGAGGTTGTCCAGCTGGCTTTCATGCTTTAAGGCAGGACTGGAACTCACAACCTCCTGGTGATTGGCCCAAAATCACCCCGTTGGTTTTTACGCTTAAGTCGGGAGTAAAACTCTCAGTTGCCTGGTGATTGGCCCAAAGTCACCCAGTCAGCTTTCATGTGTAAGGCGGGACTAGAACTCACTGTCTCTTGGTGATTGGCCCAAAGTCACCCAGCTGGCTTTTATGCTTAAGTCGGGAGTAGAACTCTCAGTCGCCTAGTGATTGGCCCAAAGTCACCCAGTCAGCTTTCATGTGTAAGGCGGGACTAGAACTCACTGTCTCTTGGTGATTGGCCCAAAGTCACCCAGCTGGCTTTTATGCTTAATAGCAGTAGACTAGCAGTAGACTTATATACCGCTTCATAGGCCTTTCAGGCCTCTCTAAGCGGTTTACAGAGAGTCAGCATATTGCCCCCAACAATCTGGGTCCTCATTTTACCCACCTCGGAAGGATGGAAGGCTGAGTCAACCCTGAGCCAGTGAGATTTGAACCGCTGACCTGCTGATCTAGCAGTAGCCTGCAGTGCTGCATTTAACCACTGCGCCACCTTGGCTTAAGTCAGGAGTAGAACTCTCAGTCGCCTGGTGATTGGCCCAAAGTCACTCAGTCACCTTTCATGTGTAAGGTGGGACTAGAACTCGCTGTCTCCTGGTGGACTGGTCCAGTCACCCACCTGGCTTTTGTGCTTAAGGTGGGACTAGAACTCTCAGTCATCTGATGATTGGCCCGAAGTCACCCAACTGGCTTTCATGTCTAAGGGCGGACTAGAACTCACCATCTCCTGGTGATTGGCTCAAAGTCACCCAAGGGCCGCTGAAAGGGGCCTCAAAGGGTCTTCTAGTCCAACCCCTTGCTCAAGGCAGGAGACGTTACCCCACCTCCTTCCAATGGTTGACCAACCTATCTTGGAATCCCTCTGAGACAAGCTATTCCACTGATTGATTGTTTTCACTGTCAAAAATTGAGCATTCTTGGCTCCAGGTCGGCATCCCTGCCAGCCTCCCCTTCCCCTCCTATCTCCAATCACCCCAGCTCCACTTCCTGAAGACCCTCCTCATTGCTCATCCTTGCAAAAAGCCTCTGATGGTCTCGGAGCGTAGAGAGGCTGGCCGCTAGAACCCAGAATCTGTTCCCAAGCCCTCCTCCCCTTTAATTGCTCTAACCCCCTGGCCTTTCCACTTATCTCTCTTAACACAACCACCAGGGAGGGGGGTTGGCTTGGCCTGCTTTCCCCTCCCAACACACTCAAGCATTTTAAGCATTTTAACCTATAAAGCCCTTTGTATCCTGGCCCTCATTGGCTTCTCCTTAACTATCCTTTTCTTCTTCGTCATTCTTTCATTTTTTTCTTTCTTAAATGGAAAGCCTATGTCCTGCTTAAATGTCTATGGCCGTGATGGCTAACCTTTCTGTCCTTGGCGCCAAAAGCGTGCGCATGTAGAATAGAATAACAGAGTTGGAAGGGACCTTGGAGGTCTTCTAGTCCAACCCCCTGCCTAGGCAGGAAACCCTATACCGTTCCAAACAAATATCCAATACCTTCTTAAAAATGTCCAGTGTTGCAGCATTCATAACTTCTGGAGGCAAGTTGTTCCACTTATTAATTGTTCTCACTGTCAGGAAATTTCTCCTAAGTTGCTTCTTTCCTTATTAGTTTCCATCCGTTGCTTCTTGTTCTACACTCAGGTGCTTCGGAGAATAGCTTGACTCCCTCTTCTTTGTGGCAACCTCTGAGATATTGGAAGATTGCTATCATGTCTCCCCTAGTCCTTCTTTTCATTAAACTAGACCTACCCAGTTCCTGCAACTGTTCTTCATATGTTTTAGTCTCCAGTCCCCTAATCCTCTTCGTTGCTCTTCTCTGCACTCTTTCTAGAGTCTCCACATCTTTTCTACATCGTGGCGACCAAAACTGAATGCCGTATTCCAAGTGTGGCCTTACCAAGAGCTTATAAAGTGGCATTAACCCTTCACGTGATCTTGATTCTCTCCCTCTGTTTATGCAGCCTAGAACTGTGTTGGCTTTTTTGGCAGCTGCTGCACACAGCTGGCTCCTATTGAAATGGTTGTCCACTAGGACTCCAAGATCCCTCTCACAGTTACTACTACTGAGCAAGGTACCACCTACACTGTACCTGCGCATTTCATTTTTCTTGCCTAAATGTAGACATGGGCATTTGACAGTGCATGAGCTCGCACCCATAATGCAATGTGTGTGACTCCCCATGCACCTCGCCCACTGTGCATGCAACCTCCCCTGCGCTGTGCCCGCATACGCGCACGATCCCCTGCGCCCCATTATGGGCCTAGTAGGCCTCTCTGCAGCCTCCTGGGAGCAAAAACAGGCTGTGGGGGGGGATCTGCACCCCCCCCACATGACACATGCACATGCACCCCGCCCCCCACTCGTGCATGGCAGAGAACCAAAAATCTGCTGGCTGGCGGGAGGTGCATGCGTATGCACGGTGGAGCTTAGCTGGGACAATGGCTCATGTGCCCTCAGAGCAGTGGTGAGATTCAATTTTTTTTACTACCGGTTCTGTGGGTGTGGCTTGGTGGGCGTGGCAGGGGAAGGATACTGTAAAATCTCTATTCCCTCCTCACTCCAGGGGAAGGATACTGCAAAATCCTCATTCCTTCCCCACTCCAGGGGAAGGATACTGCAAAATCCTCATTCCTTCCCCACTCCAGGGGAAGGATACTGCAAAATCCCCATTCCCTCCCCACTCCAGGGGAAGGATACTGCAAAATCCCCATTCCCTCCCCACTCCAGGGGAAGGATACTGCAAAATCCCCATTCCCTCCCCACTGCAGGGGAAGGATACTGCAAAATCCCCATTCCCTCCCCACTCCAGGGGAAGGATACTGTAAAATCCCCATTCCCTCCCGATCAGCTGGGATTCGGGAGGCAGAGAAAAGATGGGGGCGGGGCCAGCCAGAGGTTGTATTTATCAGTTCTCTGAACTACTCAAAATTTCCCCTATCAGTTCTCCAGAACTGGTCAGAACCTGCTGAATATCACCTTTGGTAAAAACCCAGACAATGGGGTTAATTCAATAATTAGCTTTCACATACTGTATGAACTCAGTCTTAGCTTGCGATGACATGACTGGAGAGTGAGTAACCAATAATTAGGCTCAATTTTAATGTAGTGTAAATCAAATCAATTTGAATCTATCTTTTGTCTTGATACTATCCACTGTGTCAATTGGTGGGGTTCAAATAATTTTAACAACCGGTTCGCTGTCCTAATGATTTCTTCCAACGGCAGTTCATCGAACTGCTCAGAAACTTAACAACCGGTTCTCTTGACGTGGTGCGAACTGGCTGAATCCCACCACTGCCTCAGAGCCTAGATCAGTGTTTCTCAACCTTGGCAACTTGAAGATGTCCGGACTTCAACTCCCAGAATTCCCCAGCCAGCAAATGCTGGCTGGGGAATTCTGGGAGTTGAAGTCCGGACATCTTCAAGTTGCCAAGGTTGAGAAACACTGGCCTAGATGGTGGGGAATGGAAGGATTCCTGCCAGAGCCGAAGAAGCTTCTTGGAGGAGAAGCGAAAGGCCTTCAAAGAAAAACCAGAAAGTCCAGCTGCCTCCTGAAAAAAACACCTTTGGGACAACCATGCCCTGGATGACGGAGAATCTGCGTAGATATTCAGGCTCAGTTGTGGTCCTAACTCGAGGCCCCGTTTTCCTGGATCCACAAAAACACAACGCAAACGCTCCAGAGGAACCCCCCCCCCACTCAAAATTCTTTCCTTAGTCCTCAGTCAGAGCAGCCAAAAAGCTGCTCCTAGTCATGTTTTGGATGGCGTCCGTGGCACGGGGATCTCCATTTTTTTTTTTTTTTGGCCAAGCAACAAACGCCCACGGTTTTATAAGGTGTGAATTGTTTCCAAGTTTTGCAATTCGCACGTAAAAAGTGGAGGTTTAAATGAGCTGTGACCAAGGAAACAAACAGGGGAAAGCTGAGGCAAAACCAAAGGGAATGGCTTTCATCACCGGGCAGAGTTCTTTAAAAAGAAAAAAAAGAAAAGAATAGGATGATGCTTTCTGGTTAAATCCTTTTTTGACTTTAGAACTGGTGACCTTAGCTCAGAACTATCTGGACGTGAAATCAAACCCTGGGATTCTTAATTAGATTCCTGCACACGGTTGCGTTTTATAAGACAGGAAAGAATAGATGATAGATAGATAGATAGATAGATAGATAGATAGATAGATAGATAGATAGATAATGATAGATCTATAGATCATAGATAGATGATAGATGATTGATAGATGATAGATAAACAGACTGACAGATAGAAATAAAGATAGATAGATGATTGATAAGATAGATAGATAGATAGATAGATAGATAGATAGATAGATAGATAGATAGAAGACAGATATGTAGAGAGGGAGAGAGATAATATAGATAGATGATGACAGATAGATAGATGATAGAAAGATAGATAGATAGATAGATAGATAGATAGATAGATAGATAGATAGATAGATAGATAATGATAGAGCTATAGATCATAGATAGATGATAGATCATTGATAGATGATAGATAGATAAACAGACGGATAGAAATAAAGATAGATAGATAGATAGATAGATAGATAGATAGATAGATAGAAGATAGATACATAGAGAGGGAGAGAGAGAGATAATATAGATGATGATGATAGATAGATAGATGATAGAAGATAGCTAGCTAGCTAGCTAGATAATGATAGATCTATAGATCATAGATAGATGATAGATCATTGATAGATGATACATAGATAAACAGACAGATAGAAATAAAGATAGATAGATGATAGATAAGATAGATAGATGATAGATCGATAGATCAGATAAATAATGAGATGACAGAGAGATAGCTATCTATCTATCATCTGATAATAGATAATAGACAGATGGATAGAAAAGATAAAGGTAGATGATAGATCATTAGATAGATAGATGAGAGAGAGAGAGAGAGAGAGAGAGAGAGAGAGAGAGAGAGAGAGAGAGAGAGAGAGAGAGAGAGAGAGAGAGAGAGAGAGAGAGAGAGAGAGAGAGAGAGAACGAACCTTTATTGTCATCTGCATATATTGGCACACATTAAAAATGAAATTATATTGCCTGGTCAATAGGGAATCCAGAGTCACTTAACAACTGCAATGATTCACTTAACAACTGTGGCCAGAAAGGTTGTAAAACAGGGCAAAATTCTCTGGTCGTAAGTCGAGGACTACCTTTACTATTGTCCCAAATGTGCTTTTTTTCCCCAGAGGCACCTGGACTTTTGGGTTTTTCTTTGAAGACGTTTCGTTTCTCATCCAGGAAGCTTCTTCGGCTCTGAGAGAAGAAGAGCTGAAGAAGCTTCTTGGATGAGAAGTGAAACGTGTTAAAAAAAAAAAACACCCCCAAAAGTCCAGGTGCCTCTTGAAAAAAAAGCACCATTGGGATAACCATGACCTGGATGATGGAGATTCTCCATAGACATTTACCTGTACTATTGTTTTATTTTGCTTTTATTTCATCTCTTTCATTAAATAAGGCAATTTCCTTTTTTTGAAAAAAAAAAAAAGCCCATTGCTATAAGTTAAGGTAAAAGTTCCTCTCGCACATATGTGCGAGTCGTTCCTGACTCTAGGGGGCGGTGCTCATCCCCGTTTCAAAGCCGAAGAGCCAGCGCTGTCTGAAGACGTCTCCATGGTCATGTGGCCGGCATGACTCAATGCCGAAGGCGCACAGAACGCTGTTACCTAGAGCCGAGGTGGCGCAGTGGTTAGAGTGCAGTACTGCAGGCCACTTCAGCTGACTGCTATCTGCAGTTCAGGGGTTCAAATCTCACCGGCTCAAGGTTGACTCAGCCTTCATCCTTCCGAGGTGGTGAAATGAGGACCCAGACTCTGGGGGGCGATATGCTGACTCTGTAAACCGCTTAGAGAGGGCTGAAAACCCTATGAAGCGGTATATAAGTCTAACTGCTATTACTATTGCTATTACCTTCCCAACAAAGGTGGTCCCTATTTTTCTACTTGCATTTTTTACCTGCTTTCGAACTGCTAGGTTGGCAGAAGCTGGGACAAGTCACGGGAGCTCACTCCGTTACGCGGCGCTAGGGATTCGAACCGCCGAACGGCCAAACTTTCTGATCGACAAGCCCAGCGTCTTAGCCAGTGAGCCACCATTTCCTTTTTTTATAAAAAAAAAGCCATTGAATAATGGAGAAGAAAAATGAGGTACAGGAAAGGATAACTTGAACCCAGCCTTCGCTCTGGAGATTTGGGGGACACGCGCTCATCCGGGAGAGTTATGGGTTGGAGGTAAAGAGGTGGCCTCCCTTCTCTCTTTCCTGGGGGAGTCTTTTTACAGGTGCCTGTTAACATTCACCAGCATCTCTCCGGACTTTAGAGCCATCCATCAGATTGGGGAAGTGGGGGGGGGGAAGAGATGGAGAGGACAACCCATCGCTAAATCACTGTCGAAACCCAGATGCTGAAAATTGTGAAGCCCCCAAAAAAGAGTCGCAAGGGGATTTGCCTTTGATTTAAGCGCCCACCTTTCATGTCCTTCGCCAATTTTCAAGGCCAGCCACCGAGCAGAAAAAAAAAAGGAAAAGAAAAGAAGAAAAAAAAGGCCTGGACATAAGACTATTCAAAATAACAAACACCAACAAGAATTGGAGAAAGAGGGGAGAATGATTACAAAGAGGGGAGTTGGGGAGTTCTGGCACCTGAGCTTTCGTCAAATAGATGGAACAAGTTTTATTCTTTCACTGGAAAAAGCCCCCAAATCAGGGGTTATGAACAGGTTAACAAGAGTTGGAAGGACCTGGTAGGTCATCCAGTCCAACCCACACCCAAGCAGGAGACTTTACGACATTTCTGACCGATGGCAGTCCAGTCTCTTCTTGAAAGCTTCCAGTGATGAAGCTCCCACAACTTCTCTTCTCTTCTCCTCTATTCTATTCTCTCCTCTTCTATTCACAGACAGATTAACAGAGTTGGAAGGGACCTGGTAGGTCATCCATTCCAACCCCCCCAAAGCAGGAGACCTTACACCATTTCTGACCGATGGCAGTCCAGCCTCTTCTTGAAAGCCTCCAGGGATGAAGCTCCCACAACTTCTGAAGGCAACGTCTGTTTCATGGGTTGATGGTTCTCACTGTCAGAAAAATTTCTCCTTATATCCAGGTTGAATCTCTCCTTGTTCAGTTTCCATCCATTATTCCTTATTTGGCCTTCAAAGGTGCTTTGGAGAATAGTTTGAACCTCTCCTCTCTGCGGCAGTCCCTCAAATATTGGAAGACTGCTCTCCTGTCTCCCCTGGTCCTTCTCTTCACTAGACTAGCCATGCTCAGTTCCTGTAACCGTTCATCATTATGTTTCAGCTTCCAGTCCAGAATAGGTTGCTGCCGGTTCGGCCCGGTTTGGCTGAACCAGTAGTAGTGGTGGCGGGAGACTCCACCCACCCGGATGCTTCTGCGCATGCAGAATTCTGGTGCCTGAACCAATAGTAAAGAAATGCTCCAGTCCCCTAACCCATGTCCTCTTCCTTTTGAAATAAAACAAATTTGAAGAAAACCAAGCCTGTGGTTTGAGAAAAGCTGCATTGCATGACATGATAGTTGTTGTGTTTTTTTGGAAACAAACAAACAAAAAAAAAGCTTTTAGAATCCATTAATTTGGTGTCTTTTCCAAAACGGTGCCAAAAAAAAAGAAGAGGATTGCATGACTGTTGCTGGTGGAAAAACGGGATATAAATGAAACTAAAAGGGAATTGATTGTAAATTTGATCATGGCAGCTAAGTTAGTGATGGCTAAATATTGGGGATGAAATTGGGACATTCAAAGAAATGAGTGGTACAATGACATCTGGAGTACGGCAATAAATGATCAATTAACAGCAGAAATTAAACTTAAAAAAGGGGATGATTGAAGTAAATAGTTATAATGAAATATGGGGGGATTTTATAAAAAGAGTGCTGGTGGAAGGCAAAGGGAATAAACCTGCTCAAGAATATATGTTGTTTTGGAAGGAATAAGAGGCATAACTGGAATATATTGTATATCTTTTAGTTGTTATAGAAGAAATACAAAGCAAAAAATGTTCTCGGGATGGTGATGCACTGTAATATTTGTATTTTGTTTCCTTTTTTTGTATTTATATGTATATTTAGATGTATATGTACTATGTTTGTATTATATGTATTTAAAATTATATATATATATATATATATATATATATATTATATATTATATATATATATATATATATATATATATATATATATATATATATATAAAACCTCTTGTGACGAGCCGATAGACAGACAGAGAACCTCCTGAACAAGCAAAGCCAGATGCACTTAACAACCGTGTTACCAGCTTCACCATTGCAGTGCTTCACTTAGCAACGGTGGCAAGGAAGGTCACACACAGCGGGTCAAAATTCATTTCACAATTTGTCTCACACAGCAACAGAAATTTTGCAAATGAGGTCATAAGTCGAGGACTACTTGTACCAGGCCAGGCTCGCTCTAATGGCTTGGTAAGGCCACACTTGGAATACTGCATTCAATTTTGGTCGCCACGATGTAGAAAAGATGCGGAGACTCTAGGAAGAGGGCAGAGAAGAGCAACAAAGAGGATCAGGGGACTGGAGGCTAAAACATATGAAGAACGGTTGCAGGAACTGGGTAGGTCTAGTTTAATGAAAAGAAGGACTGGGGAGACATGATAGCACTTCCAATATCTCAGGGGTTGCCACAAAGAAGAGGGAGTCAAACTATTCTCTAAAGCACATGAAGGCAGAACAAGAAGCAATGGGTGGAAACTAATCAAGGAGAGAAGCAACTTAGAACTGAGGAGGAATTTCCTGAAAGTGAGAACAATGAATCAGTGGAACAGAAGTTGCCTCCAGAAGTTGTGAATGCCCCAACACTGGAAGTCTTTAAAAAGATGTTGGATAGCCATTTGTCTGAAATTCTATAGGGTCTCCTGCTTGAGCAAGGGGTTGGACTAGAAGACCTCCAAGGAGCCTTCCAACTCTACTAAAGTATTGTATTGTAATGTGACTTATGATGGCATGGGGGAGGCCACCAAAATGTTTGGCCTTTCGTTTTCCATCGTAAGCCGAGGACTATCCTGTTTCCCTGAAAATAAGACCTCCACGGATAACAAGCCCAATCAGGCTTTTGAGCGGATGCGCGAAAATAAACCCTCCCGGAAAATATTGCCACACAGCAGCAGCACTGAGGTGACCACGCTCGCCACCTCCTGCACCCCAAAAGTAATAAGACTTCCCCGAAAATAAGGCCAAGCGCTTATTTCGGGGGGAAACACGGTAGCTGTAACCTGGCAGTTAAGTTTCTAAATGCTTGTAAGCTTTTTCTCTTACTGGAAAGACCATCATTATTATTTCTTCATTGGGGAGGTGTTGGTTCTCTCCTGTTTCCCCCCATCCCACCCCAAAGGGGATTTCATACAGAAAAGGACGGCTGTTAAAGTAATACGTGAGGCTTTGACGTTAAGCAGGGCAGGCCTGCCGAGTTGGAGCAACCGGGGACTCTAATCTCGAGTGATTTATGAAATGTTCTTCCTACGGTTGAGGCACATGGGAAGAGGCAGAAAGTTTAGAGACAGCCTGGCGTCCCCAGACCCCCGTCAACTCCAAAGCCCCAACTCCTGCCGGCTGCTTGATTTTTAACTGCCTCGTTGCCGACTTGGGGGTCGCGCCGGAGAGGATGTGCCAAAAAAGCCAACGCAGCAATCCTGGGATGTATTAACAGAGTGATAGAGTCAAGATCATGTGACATTAGAATAGAATAGAATAGATAAGAAGAGTTGGAAGGGACCTTGGAGGTCTTCTAGTCCAATCCCCTGCTTAGGCGGGAAACCCTACACCAGACAAATGGCTATCCAACATCTTCTTGAAGACTTCCAGTGTTGGGGCATTCACAACTTCTGGAGGCAACTTCTGTTCCACTGAATAATTGATCTCACTGTCAGAAAATTTCTCCTCAGTTCTAAGTTGCTTCTCTCCTTGATTAGTTTCCACCCATTGCTTCTTGTTCTGCCCTCAGGTGCCTTGGAGAATAGTTTGACTCCCTCTTCTTTGTGGCAACCCCTGAGATATTGGAAGACTGCTATCATGTCTCCCCTAGTCCTTCTTTCTATTAAACGAGACATACCCAGTTCCTGCAACCGTTCCCCATATGTTTGCGTGACCCGTCAAAACCGCGGTCCACAAAAGCGCGCTCGACGAAAGCGCGCATTTGACGTCATCACAGCGTGATGAAAAAAATTAAAAATTGAAATAAAAATAAAATTAAAGCAAGCCGATTCACATAAAGGTAAGGGTTAGGTTTAGGGTTAGGGTTAGGGTTAGGTTAAGGGTTAGGTTTAGCGTTAGGTTAAGGGTTAGATTTAGGGTTAGGTGTAGGGTTAGGTTTAGGGTTAGGTTTGGGGGGGTTAGGGTAAGGTTTTCGTTTTATTTTTACATTTATCGATCACAGTGCGATGTTTTCGTCGCGCTGTGATGATGTCACGTACGCGCTTTCGTCAAGCGCGATTTTGTCGTCCGCGGTTTTGTGGTGGAACCATATGTTTGAGCCTCCGGTCCCCTAATCCCCTTTGTTGCTCTTCTCTGCACTCTTTCTAGAGTCTCCACATCTTTTCTACATCGTGGCGACCAAAACTGGATGCCGTATTCCAAGTGTGGCCTCACCAAGGCCTTATAAAGTGGTATTAACACTTCACGGGATCTTGATTCTCTCCCTCTGTAAAGTACCACTCTATAATGCCTTGCTAAGACCACACAGGGAAGTATGCAGTGGGGTACCCAAAGGCTCTGTTTAAACCCAGGACTCTTCAACATCTTCATCAATGACTTGGATGAGGGGATAGATGGGGAATTGCTGGGAGAAATACCAACAACCTAAGATATGCCACTCTAATGGCGGAAAGTGAAGAGGAACTAAAGAGCCTCCTGATGTGAGTGAAGAAGGAGAGCGCAAAAGTTGGCTTGAAACTCAACATTAAGAAAACTAAGATCGTGGCATCTGGCCCTCTCAATTCCTGGCAAATAGATGGGGAAGAAAGGGAGGCAGTGACAGATTTTACTTTCCTGGACTCCAAGGTCACCGCAGATGGGGAACCGCAGCCAAGAAATTAAAA
Source organism: Thamnophis sirtalis (assembly GCF_051295495.1). Taxonomy (NCBI): domain Eukaryota; kingdom Metazoa; phylum Chordata; class Lepidosauria; order Squamata; family Natricidae; genus Thamnophis; species Thamnophis sirtalis. The sequence continues at coordinate 1,708,199 of NW_028261386.1, read as the reverse complement.
GAGGCTTGCTCCTGGGGAGGAGAGCGATAGCAAAGTTAGACAGCATCCTAAAAAGCAGAGACATCACCCTGCCAACAAAAGTGCGCATAGCAATAGCAATAGCAGTTAGACTTATCTACCGCTTCATAGGGCTTTCAGCCCTCTCTAAGCGGTTTACAGAGTCAGCATATCGCCCCCACAGTCCGGGTCCTCATTTCACCCACCTCGGAAGGATGGAAGGCTGAGTCAACCTTGAGCCGGTGAGATTAGAACCGCTGAACTGCAGATAACAGTCAGCTGAAGTGGCCGGCAGTACTGCACCCTAACCACTGCGCCACCTCGGCTCAATAGTCAAAGCTGTGGTTTTCCCAGTTGCCATGGGTGGTTGTGAAAGTTGGAATGGAGGCCTTTGAACTCAACGGATGTGGAGACTCTAGAAAGAGTGCAGAGAAGAGCAACCAAGAGGATTAGGGGACTGGAGGCTAAAACATATGAAGAACGGTTGAAGGAACTGGGTAGGTCTAGGCCAGTGAAAAGAAGGATTAGGGCTAATATGAGAGCAGTGTTCCAATATTTTAGGGGCTGCCATAAAGAAGACAGAGTCAAGCTATTCTCCAAAGCACCTGAAGGCAGAATAAGAAGCAACGGATGGAAACTAATCAAGGAGAGAAGCAACTTGGAATTAAGGATAAACTTCCTAACAGTGAGGAGAACTAGTAAGGATAAACTTCCTAACAGTGAGGAGAACTAACTAGTGGAACAGCTTGCCACCAGAAGTTGTGAAATCTCCAACATTGCAGGTTTTTAAGAAGAGACTGGACAGTCACTTGTCTGAAATGGGATAGGGTCGCCTGCTTGAGCAGGGGGTTGGACTAGAAGACCTCCAAGGTCCCTTCCAACTGTTGTTTTATTAAAAACATAGAGGCAAAACAAAACGTATAAAACCCTTTGAAACCTGTAAAAAGCAATGAAACTCTTCAGACGGGGTGGGGGTGGGGGGAAGGGATGGGGCTGGGGAGAAAGCTTTCTGGAACCATCCATTGGTCAAGCCAAATCAATCTCTTAAAATCGGCAGCAGTGTGTTAAATGGGAAAGGTTTCCCCTCGCACATATGATGCTAGTCGTTCCCGACTCTAGGGGGCGGTGTTCATCTCCGTTTCAAAGCCGAAGAGCCAGCGCTGTCCGAAGACGTCTCCGTGGTCATGTGGCCGGCATGACTCAACACCAAAGGCGCATGGAATGCTGTTCCCTTCTCACCAAAGGTGGTCCCTATTTTTATACTTGCATTTTTTACGTGCTTTCGAACTGCTCGGTTGGCAGAAGCTGGGACAAGGAACAGGAGCTCACTCTGTTACGTGGCGCTAGGGATTCGAACCGCCGAACTGCCGACATTTCTGATTGACAAGCTCAGCATCTTAGCCACTGCTAAATGGGACACCAGGATAGGCTGGGCACCCTTCATTCTTTTCCAGCTGTTCTCCAGAAAAAGGGCCAAGCCAGAACTTGTGGGTTACCTGTGAGGCTTGCCTGTTACACAAGGGGTAAGTGTTTGAGTAACTCCTAGCCAGGGTGGCACCAGAGCTTGGGTACACAATAAGGAACACATTTTGCAAGCTGGCCACAACAAACACATCCGACTCAACGCAAACATGTCCTGGGGGTCAAGACACAAGCAAACATTTACACACAGCGTGTGATGTACAGGACACATACTTGACAAGGTGCGTGTCCCTCTTTGAGCAAACAACCTTCTCCCAAACTTGCACGACTCAAACATCCGGGAGGTCCTTTGCATTGGGACCCCTAGCAGGCGCCCTCTGGGGTGGCCGAGATTACCGGCCGAATCAACGTTGTCGTGTTGCCGTTGCCACCACCAGCAGCAGTAGAGATGGAGGAAGGCAGGGTGAGTGGAGAGGGTGCGTGGCCCTCGGGATCCACAGGCAAAAGGGATGGGCAAAAGTAGAAGGCGGATGCCCTGCACTGGGGCAGCCTGAAGAAGCCGACCAGCAGCAAGGAAGGCGGATTTGATCCTCGCCGTTAGGAACGAAGGAGAATAGGGAAAGGAATTTCCCCTCCGGGCTCCTATGCTGTAAGGGGAGAGTCATTTTACCTTATGAGGGGGGAAAACCCCAATCTTAAGTCTTGAAAGTCTTTTTTGAAAATGTAGGGTCAAATCTTCCTCCCTTTCCTTCCTTTTTTCCTATCTTTCCTTCCTCCCTCCCTGCTTTCCTTCCTTTCCTTACTTCCTTCCCTCCTCCCCTTTCTTCCTTTCTTCCTATCTTTCCTCCCTCCTTTCCTTCCTTCCTTCCCCCCTTTCTCCCTCCCTTCCCTTCTTATCTTTCCTCCCTTCCCTTCCTTTCTTCCCTCCTTTCCTTCCTCCCTCCCTCTCTCTCTCCCTTCCTTTCTTCCTATCTTTCCTCCCTTCCTTCCTCCCTCCCTCTCCCCCTTCCTTTCTTCCTATCTTTCCTCCCTTCCTTCCTCCCCTTCCTCCCCCCTTCCCTTCCTATCTTTCCTCCCTCCTTTCCTCCCCTTCCTCCCCCTTCCCTTCCTATCTTTCCTTCCTTCCTCCCCTTCCTTTCTTCCTATCTTTCCCCCCTTCCTTCCTCCCTCTCTCTCTCCCTTCCTTTCTTCCTATCTTTCCTCCCCTTCCTTTCTCCCTTCCTTCCCTCCCTCCCTCCCCTTCCTTCCTTCCTTCCTCCCTCCCCTTCCTTTCTTCCAATCTTTCCTCCCTCCCTGCCTTCCTTCCTGCGTTCCTTCCTCCCTTACCTTCCTCCCTCCCTTCCAGTGGTGGGTTCTGGCCAGTACGGTGACTCGTTTGGCCCACCCACCCACCCACATTCCATGCCTGTTTATAACACGACTGGCCAATTGTGCACCTGCACACAGCCTTGCAACCTCCACCGAGCAGCTGGGTCTCGCAGGGGCGCGTGTGTGTGCACCCATGTGCAGCGCCCATGCACGACTAGGACGCCCAGCCCCATGCGCAGCGTACTGGTAGCGACGCAGACCGGACCCTGCTTCCTTCCTTTCATGCTGCTTTTGGAAATAGGAAGCCAAATGGTGAAACTCTCTACATGGGGCTCCCCTTGGAGAGTATCCAGCAGTGTCCTCTGGTGTACAGTGCGGTGGCACAGGAAGTTCCGGGTGTTCCTACAAGGGATCACATCATACCTCTGTGACTTCCTGTACATCGGTTGCCAGTTTGCTTCCTGGTCCAATTGAAGATGCTGCTTTTGATCTTTTGAAGCCACGGCTCTTCCAGCTGGCAAAGTCGAGGAACAATTTTAGAAGCTCCATTTCCCCCCCCCCCCAAAGAAAAAGGGGTCAGGCTATCTCTTTAAAAGAGAACGAGAACATCCAGAATGGGAAGGACTAAATCCTTCTGCCATGGGCCAGAAGGATGGGAAAAAAAGTATTTTTCTTCACCTCTAAATATATATTTGCAAATGTTATATTTACCATGTCAGCTTTCCTTTGGGAATTAAAGGGCCCCCGTGGGCCGAAGAACAGTTGACTTCATGCTTCCTAGGAAGATGTTATTTTAAGGGGAACGGATTTGATATCCAAGCATAGCATTTAAAGTGGAACTCACCGTCAAGTTTACCGAATGGATTGTTCTCTCCGGCAATCTACAGGATTGCCAAAGAACTCGATTTAGAAGAGAGATTCGGCAGACAACAGAATAACAGAGTTGGACGGGACCTTGGAGGTCTTCTAGTCCAACCCCCTGCTATGCCATTCCAGACAGGTGGCTATCCAATCTCTTCTTAAATATCTCCAGTGGTGGAACACCCACAACTTCTGGAGGCAAGTTGTTCCAATGATTAATTGTTCTCATGGCCAGGAAATCTCTTCTTAATTCTAACTTGGTTCTCTTCTTAATTATGGTAGTTTCCATCCATTGTTTCTTTTTCTTGGCCTCTGGTGCTTTGGAGACCAGACCAAACCAGAATATAACAGAAGAGTTGGAAGGGACCTTGGAGGTCTTCTAGTCCAACCACCGGCTCAAGCAGGAGATCCTTCACCATTCCAGACAAATGGGTCTTCTGTCTTTTCTTTAAAACCTCCAGTATTGGAGCACCCACAACTTCTGGAGCCAAGTTGTTCCACTGATTCATTGTTCTCACTGTCAGGAAATTTCTCCTTAGTTCTAAGTTGCTTCTCTCCTTGATTAGTTTCCATCCATTGCTTCTTCTTCTGCCCTCAGGGGCCTTGGAGAATAGCTTGACTCCCTCTTCTTTGGGGCAGCCCCTGAGATATTGGAAGACTGCTATTCCTGGCAATCAAATGGTTTGTTTGTGTCAAAATTGTTTGTTTGTGTCAAAACTACCACAATTATAACTTCTGAAGGCAAGGTCTGTGACTGTGAATCCTCCCTTGAAAGACTTTGCTGGATGTGAAGGAGCAGAATTTACAGTCAATTAATAAAAGGAGTTTTTGTCGGGATTCGGAGTTCATGCTCTTGGGAAGAACAGGTGATCAGGGGGGAGGAGGGAGAGGAGGAGGACTGTCCTGGGGGCTCTCTGAGCTTGGTGGCTTCCTTGCAGACATTTCGTGACCCAACCAGGTAACATCATCAGTGCTAGTGAGTTGACTTTATACTATACAATACAATAGCAGAGTTGGAAGGGGCCTTGGAGGTCTTCTAGTCCAACCCCCTGCCTAGGCAGGAAACCCTATACCGTTCCAGACAAATGGCTATCCAGCATCTTCTTAAAGACTTCCAGTGTTGGGGCATTCACAACTTCTGGAGGCAAGTAGTTCCACTGATTAATTGTTCTCACTGTCAGGAAATTTCTCCTCAGTTCTAACTTTTTTCTCTCCATGATTAGTTTCCACCCATTGCTTCTTCTCCTGCCCTCAGATGCCTTGGAGAATAGCTTGACTCCCTCTTCTTTGTGGCAAATCCTGAGATATTGGAAGACTGCTATCATGTCTCCCCTAGTCCTTCTTTCTCTTAAACTAGACATGCCCAGTTCCTGCAACCGTTCCTCATATGTTTTAGTCTCCAGTCCCCTAATCCTCTTTGTTGCTCTTTTCTGCACTCTTTCTAGAGTCTCAACATCTTTTCTACATCTTCTTAAAGACTTCCGGTGTTGGTGCATTCACAACTTCTGGAGGCAACTTCTGTTCCACTGATTCATTGTTCTAATTGTCAGGAAATTTCTTCTCAGTTCTAAGTTGCTTCTCTCCTTGATTAGTTTCCACCCATTGCTTCTTGTTCTACCCTCAGGTACCTTGGAGAATAGTTTGACTCCCTCTTCTTTGGGTCGGCCCCTCAAATACTGGAACACTGCTATCATGTCGTTCCATTGATTAATGGTTCTTAGTTCTAAGTTGCTTCTCTCCTTGATTAGTTTCCACCCATTGCTTCTTGTCCTGCCCTCAGGGGCCTTGGAGAATAGCTTGACTCCCTCTTCTTTGTGGAAACCCCTGAGATATTGGAAGGCTGCTATCCTGTCTCCCCTAGTCCTTCTTTTCATTTGAGGAAACAATAGAGGAATAGGGAACGACATTTGCCTGGCAATCAAATGATTTGTTTGTTTGTTTATTTGTGTCAAAAGTACCACAATTGTGACTTCTGAAGGACAAGTCGTTCCATTGATTAACGGTTCTTAGTTCTAAGTTGCTTCTCTCCTTGATTAGTTTCCATCCGTTGCTCCTTCTCCTGCCCTCAGGGGCCTTGGAGAATAGTTTGACTCCCTCTTCTTTGGGGCAAATCCTGAGATATTGGAAGACTGCTGTCATGTCTCCCCTAGTCCTTCTTTCTCTTAAACTAGACATGCCCAGTTCCTGCAACCGTTCCTCATATGTTTTAGTCTCCAGTCCCCTAATCCTCTTTGTTGCTCTTTTCTGCACTCTTTCTAGAGTCTCAACATCTTTTCTACATCTTCTTAAAGACTTCCGGTGTTGGTGCATTCACAACTTCTGGAGGCAACTTCTGTTCCACTGATTCATTGTTCTAATTGTCAGGAAATTTCTTCTCAGTTCTCTCCTTGATTAGTTTCCATCCGTTGCTCCTTCTCCTGCCCTCAGGGGCCTTGGAGAATAGCTTGACTCCCTCTTCTTTGGGGCAGCCCCTCAAATACTGGAAGACTGCTATCATCTCACCCCTTAGTCCAGTGTTTCTCAACCTTGGCCACTTGAAGAGGTCCGGACTTCAACTCCCAGAATTCCCCAGCCAGCGAATGCTGGCTGGGGAATTCTGGGAGTTGAAGTCCGGACCTCTTCAAGTGGCCAAGGTTGAGAAACACTGCCTTAGTCCTTCTTTTCATTAATCCAAACACCCCAATTCCTGCAACCGTCCCGAATGTCCGGTCCAGGATTGACCATGGCTTAATTTCCATATCCCACCATGGGATCTCCTGCTTAATTAAGATTTCGCTGAAAGGGCCAACCAGGAAGTCGTCATTAAAAAAAAACAAAAAAACGGTGGGAAAAATACCGAGAGGCACACAAACAAACGCGCACACACACACAGATTCACACAGGCTGCTGCCTTCCCCACAGTGGTACAGTACTGTGAGAAAAGGCAATCCGGCAGCCAAAACGGTCCTTTCTGCCTTCCAAAGCGGCTTTCGGGATTGAACTTCTCAAAGTTCAGCCAACATCTAATTTTAACCGTGAGTTCCAGGAGAGAGAAGAAGCCGATGGGAAGATTTGAAAAGTTCCTTGAAGTCCTGACCTACAACAGGAAGAGAGCCGTCAGCCTCCTTGTCTGTTATGGGGGAATCCCAGGGGAGGCGACAGAAAAGCAGAGCCTGTTCCCACTGTAAAAGAAAATAAAATAAATTTGAAAAACCCGGGAGTCTTGTCTCTCTTTCTCTCTCTCCTTCCTTTTTTCTCTTTCCTTTCTTCACTCTTTTTCTTTCTTTCCTTCCTTCTCTCTCTCTTTCTTTCCTTCTTTCTTTCCTTCCTTCTCTCTTCCTTTCCTTCTTTCTCCTTCTTTCTTTCCTTCTTCCTCTCTTGCTCTTCTTTCTTACTTTTGTCTTTATTTCTTTCACTCTCTCTTTCTTTCTCTTTCTTTCTCCGCTTTCTTTTTCTCCCCCTTTTTCTTTCTCTCTCTCTTTCTTTCCTTCCTTCTTTCTCTCTCTTTCTTTCCTTCTTTCTCTCTTTCTTTCCTTCTTTCTCCTTCTTCCTTTCTTTGCTTCTTTCTCTCTCACTCTTCTTTCTTACTTTTGTCTTTATTTCTTTCACTCTCTCTTTCTTTCTCTTTCTTTCTCCGCTTTCTTTCCCCCCCCTTTTTCTTTCTCTCTCTTTCTTTCTTTCCTTCTTTCTCTCTCTTTCTTTCTTTCCTTCTTTTTCCTTCTTTCTTTCCTTCTTTCTCTCTCGCTTTTCTTTCTTTTGTCTTTATTTCTTTCACTCTCTTCTCTTTCTTTCTCTGCTTTCTTTTTCTCCACCTTTTTCTTTCTCTCTCTTTCTTTCCTTCTTTCTCTCTCTTTCTTTCTTTCCTTCTTTATCCTTCTTCCTTTCTTTCCTTCTTCCTCTCTCGCTCTTCTTTCTTACTTTTGTCTTTATTTCTTTCACTCTCTTTCTTTCTCTTTCTTTCTCTACTTTCTTTTTCTCCACCTTTTTCTTTCTCTCTCTTTCTTTCCTTCTTTCTCTCTTTCTTTCTTTCCTTCTTTATCCTTCTTCCTTTCTTTCCTTCTTCCTCTCTCGCTCTTCTTTCTTACTTTTGTCTTTATTTCTTTCACTCTCTTTCTTTCTCTTTCTTTCTCTGCTTTCTTTTTCTCCACCTTTTTCTTTCTCTCTCTCTTTCTTTCCTTCTTTCTCTCTCTCTCTTTCTTTCCTTCTTTCTCCTTCTTCCTTTCTTTCCTTCTTTCTCTCTTGCTCTTCTTTCTTACTTTTGTCTTTATTTCTTTCACTCTCTCTTTCTTTCTCTTTCTTTCTCCGCTTTCTTTTTCTCCCCCTTTTTCTTTCTCTCTCTCTTTCTTTCTTTCCTTCTTTCTCTCTCTTTCTTTCTTTCCTTCTTTCTTTCCTTTGTTTCTCTCTCGCTTTTCTTTCTTTTGTCTTTATTTCTTTCATTCTCTCTTTCTTTCTCCGCTTTCTTTTTCTCCCCCTTTTTCTTTCTCTCTCTCTCTTTCTTTCTTTCAATTGTGAATGTAAGTCAAGGATTACTAAGAGCAATAGCACTTAGATTTATATACCACTTCACAGTGCTTTCCAGCCTTCTCTAAGCAGTTTAAAGAATCAGCAAATTGCTCTCTTTTTCTTTCTTTCCTTCCTTCTCTCTCCCTTTCCTTCTTTCTTTCCTTCTTTCTCCTTTCTTTCTTTCCTTCCTTCTCTCTCTTTCCTTCTTTCTCCTTCTTTCTTTCCTTCTTTCTCACTTGCTCTTCTTTCTTCCTTTTGTCTTTATTTCTTTCACTTTCTCTTTCTCCTTCTTTCTCCTCTTTTTCTCCCCCTTTTTCTTTCTCTCTCTCTCTCTCTCTCTCTTTCTTTCAATTGTGAATGTAAGTCGAGGACTACTAAGAGCCATAGCACTTAGATTTATATACCGCTTCACAGTGCTTTCCAGCTCTCTCTAAGCAGTTTAAAGAGCCAATTGCTCTCTTTTTCTTTCTTTCCTTCCTTCTCTCTCTCTTTCCTCCTTTCCCCTTCTTTCTTTCTTTCCTTCCTTCTCTGTCTTTCTTTCCCCTTTCTCCTTTCTTTCTTTCCTTCTTCTCTCTTGCTCTTCTTTCTTACTTTTGTCTTTATTTCTTTCACTCTCTCTTTCTCTTTCTTTCTCCGCTTTCTTTTTCTCCCCCTTTTTCTTTCTCTCTCTCTTTCTTTCTTTCAATTGTGAATGTAAGTCGATGATTACTAAGAGCAATAGCACTTAGATTTATATACCGCTTCGCAGTGCTTTCCAGCCCTCTCTAAGTAGTTTAAAGAGTCAGCCAATTGCCCCCAAACAATCTGGGTCCTCATTTTACCCACCTCGGAAGGATGGAAGGCTGAGTCAACCTTGAGCTGATGAGAATCGAACTGCCGAACTGCAGTCAGCAAAAATAGCCCTGCAGTACTGCATTCTAAACACTGCGCCACCACGCCTCATGCTACCTGTATTTATATTGATTATACTGATTTGTTAAATGCCCAGGCTGTCCATCTTATCAGCTCAAACGGCCGTATGCAAACATTGAAACAATAAATATTACTGTGAAAGCTAACAAAGATAGAAGGAACCATATATAGAAGAGTGGAGGTGGAAAACTAGAATAGCACAGAACAATAGAGTTGGAAGGGACCTTGGAGGTCTTCTAGTCCAAGATATAGGACCAAATGTTACACCAGAAATCACATTCAAAGCCCTTGCTCAGCTACACATTTTTTCCTCCTTTTCTCTCTCTCTTTTCCCCCTATCTTACCACATTTATAAAACCATGCAAAGATTAAATTGGGAGGGAAAAAAAAGTGCCTGGAATGAGATTTGCTGAATAGGCTGTCCTGCTGAGAATTGTGTCGACGGTCGCACATTTTGGGCAGCTGAGGAGATTACTGGGGTGTTAAACCCAAATTCCTAAAATATTCCTGTTGCTTCCAAGCTGGGCGGCGGTATCTCTGTCATTTGCTCCTGGAGTCCTTGCTCTCATATGCCTGCATTGGCATTCGAGCAGTCCTCGACTTACGACCACAATGATTGAGGCCAGAATTTAGGTCGCTAAGCGAGGCGTTTGTTAAGCGGGTTTCGCCCAATTTTTACAACTGTTCTTGCCACGTTTGTTAAGTGAAGCACCGCAGTCGTTAAGTTAGTCCAGTTAAGCGAATCTGCTTTCCCCATTGACGTGTCAAGAAAGTCTCAAAAGGGGATCACCACACCCGTCGTAAATGTGAGTCAGTTGTCAAGGATTCGAATGTAAATCACGCGACTATGACGATGCTGCAACGGCTGTCAGTCTGAAAAATAAAGTCACTTTTTTCAGCGCCGTTGTAACTTTGAGCAGTCACTAAGTGAACTGTTGTAAGTCGAGAGCTACTTTAGGGCCTTAGTTATTTTATCAGCAGAGATGATACAACCTAGCTGGCTACATTTCTCCAAACCCAAATATGGAATTGCCAAAATGGTGCTCCTAACAAATGACTGGATTTCTTTTGAAACTTGGCTCGAGACTCATGAATCAATTAGGGCATCTTTCGGAAACCTGACACAACCTTTATTTTTCTCCAACCTTCAACCTTCTTTCCCCATGGCGCGATGCTTTTTGAGCCGAAAAACCCAGAAACGAAATGGAATCAGGGTGGCTGTGAGTAGAATCCTTGAAGGACATTTTCAAAAGCTTCCAAAAAGCTGGACACAATCAAACCTCGTACTGACCCTGAAATTGGTTGTCTCTGTTGCAGTCCTCCAGCCAAGGTTAGGGTATCTGATGTTTGGGGGAAAATGAAGTGCTTTTGGGTGAAGACCAAAAATCCACTTTTTTAAAAAAAAAAGCAGACATCAAACGGAGGGAACGGATCTCAGGATTGGGGAACCGCAAGACACAGCAACATCTGCTTGTTCAGCTATATAAAGATGTCGATCTTAGGGAAATGCATGTTCCAATCTTCGTACGAAAAGACAAGAATGTGCTAACACTGCAACGCACTTGGCTATAAGTTCAAAGGAGGGAAAAGGCCTTAATGAGTTGTTGTCTGAAGCCAGGAAATAGCTTAAGACTCTGGTTTCATCAGTTTCCTTTGTCAAACACAGATACACTCACGTTCTCAGTGTGAATCAGAGGTGGGTTCCTACCGGTACGGCCCGGTTCGGCCGATTAGGTAGTAACTTGGCTGGCCATGCCCCCGAACCGGTTCTATTAGCGGCGCCATCTTGTTTTTTGCTTCTGCGCATACGCAGAAGCATTTTTTAACCTACTGCGCATACATGCATAGCATGCAGCAAGCGCACCCACACCCAAAGCACACCTCTGAGCGAACCTACAGTAGAAGAAGCCGGAACCCGCCCCTGGTGTGAATTCTGTGAAAACCCCATGGCATGTACAGCGAGTCCTCAATTTACAACCACAAGCGGGACTAGAATTTCCATTGTTAAGCAAGATAGTGAAGTGAATCACGTCTGATTTTTATGACCTTTTTAAAAAGAATAGTATAGGTCAGGGCTGTCAAACTCAAGCCCAGGGACCAGATCCAGCCCACGTGGTGCTTAGATATGTCCCGCACATGGCCCTTTGTGTTCTGTTTTCGCTGGCAGAGGATTGCAGGAGCCCGTCACAGCCGAAAATAGAGCTCAGGAGTCCATTTTTGCTGGCCACCACAGGTGCCCCCAACATCAGTGACGTCGAGCTGGCCACGCCCACCCTGACCCCCTCAAACACAACCCTGATGCGCCCGTCAATAAAATTGAGTTTGACACCCCTAGAATAGATAATATACAGAACGTAGAGAATATAATAGAATAGATAATATAGACAATAGAATAGAATAGAATAGAATAGAATAGAACAGATAACATAGAGCAAGGGTCACCAACCTTCTGAGGGACCACTAAATTCATAATTTTAAATCCCACGGACCACTAATATGATTTTTTAAAAAAGATCAATAGTATTTAGTGCAATATAAAAAATGCAAATAATTTTTCTGCGGTCCACCAAAATTTTGTCACAGACCACCAGTGGCCCAAGGACCACTGGTTGGTGACCGCTGATATAGAAAATAGATTAGAATATAGAATAGAATAGATCAGCAATAGCAATAAGAATAGAATAGCAAGAACAGAACAGAACAATAACTTTATTGTCATTTTGAATATACACTAATCGGCATACATTAAAATGAAATTTCATTGCATACAGCTCTCAAAGGTTCACTACCTCCAATATACACCACTTAAACATGACAAAATAAATAAATAAATACAAAATTATGTATTTACCTACATATATTATATGACACAGAGAAACAACAGTCTAGTTTGAATATATACATGTACATATAATCTTCTCTGCTGTCCTCACCACTCTCTGTAGGGACTTTCTATCTGAGGTGCTGCGGCCACCAAACCAAACAGGGATGCAGTTTGTTAAAACGATCTCAATCGTGCCTCTGTAAATAAAAAACCTTTGCCACAGGGGCCAAAAAACACCAGGGTGGACAGCCAAGTGTCCAGGAGCCTTTTATTTTGATCCATTCAGACATCTTCTGCATCCCTAAATGGCTGATTTAAGAATTCTACAACTCATATTTTCATGCCGGCAATTACCGATGGAGAACTCTCCCGACAATTTCTCAGGAGAAAACAATCTTTTTTACTGGCGCAAGAAGGCAAAGGAGCTTCATATTTTGTCTGACAAATGACAGGGATAAAGAATGCCAATTTGATATGGACAGTCATTGGCCAGGAAAGAAGAGAGATGGGATTCCGGGGGAGACATTAAGCCATTCCATTGGGGAGTTTACCATCTCTACTGTTTGTGGGAGAGGCAGATATGGTGAGGGCTGAGGGCCAAATTATGTTCGGGGGATGTGGATTCGCTGTTTAAGCGCAATCGCGCATTCCGACCCTTATTGCCCTTCTCGCACCCCTGGGTGCTCGGGATTATAGGACCCTGGTCTCCAGCTGGTGTCGCTTAATGCCAGGTCCGTGGTAGAGCGGCGTGCATTACGGAGACCTGGTTGGGCTATGAGGGGGATGCTCCCCTTAGTGAATTATGCCCACCAGGGCTCCAGGCGTTTCACCAGCTGAGAGCCCAGGGCAGGGGCGTGGGCGAGCAGTGTTTATTAGGGAAAGTCTTGGACCTCAGGAGGTCACTGTGCCTCAGATAGGCAGGTGTGAGTCCCTTTTTGTGAAATGGGGCCTTGGAGTTCAGGTGGGCCTTTTTGTTATGTACCTATCTCCCTGCTACGTTTCATCGGCCCTGCCGGAGCTGCTGGATGTGTTAGCCGGATTGGCGGTTGATTTCCCCAGGTTTATGATCCTGGGGGATTTCAATCTGCCTTCCATTGGCGAGACATCCGAATCAGCTCGGGAGTTCATGGCTTCCATGATGGCTATGGACCTAACTCAGTTAATTCAAGACCCCACCCATAACGGGGGACACACGCTCGACCTGATTTTTGTCTCTGGGCAATGGATGAATGATCTAGATTTAGGGGATATTTCTATCCAACCCTTGTCATGGTCTGATCATTTCCTCATCAGGCTTGACTTCCATACTGCTACCCCTCACCGCAGGGAGGCAGAACCATCTAGTCGGAACCATCAGGCGCCTAATGGACCCTGAAAGGTTCCTGATGGAGTTTGGGACCTTTCCTGAATCCCTTACTCACAGCTGGACCGAAGCCCTAGTGGAAGCCTGGGATAGGGCGGCCATTGGGGCCTTGGATCGTGTTGCGCCTTTGCGGCTTCTGACCCGGTGTCGATCCCGGGTAGCTCCATGGTTTATCGAGGAGCTCTGGGAGATGAAACACTGGAAAAGACACCTAGAGAGTGGTTGGAGGGCCAGCCAGTCCGAATCCGATCAAACACTAGTAAGAATTCATATTAAATCCTACTTAGTGGAGATAAAAGCGGCACAGCGGCAACATTTTTCCACTCTTACCGCCTCCACAGATAACTGCCCAGATCGGTCGCAGTTCGTGTTGACTGGAGGACAGGGATCGACCCCGAGGCGCATCACTTGTGGGGTGCCCCAGGAGTCAGTTCTCTCACCCCTCCTGTTCATATATGAAACCGCTAGGCGAGATCATCCGTGGTTTGGGGGTACGGTGTCATCAATATGCTGATGATACCCAACTTTTCATCTCCACCCCAAACCACCTAAACGATGCCCTCAACATGATGTCCCGATGCCTGGAGGCTGTGTGGATCCATGGCACGACAAAACCGCGGTCCACTAAAGCGCGCCCGATTAAAGCGCGTCGCTGACATCATCAGCAGCGCGACAACAGCGACCGCGGAGAAAAAAGGGCGCTTTAAAAAGCGCTTTGAAAGCAAGCCAATTCACGTTAAGGTAAGGGTTAGGGTTAGGTTAAGGGTTAGGGTTAGGTTTAAGGTTAGGTTAAGCATTAGGGTTAGGTTTAGGT